>NC_142813.1:36906493-36986493 GCF_049724085.1 Artemia sp. Qi Xiang Cuo | reverse complement strand
CTCGGAGATAATCAGCTTAGCCTGAGCGAGATAAAATACTATGCAAGTAAATTTTAATTAAATATTTAATATATAGAGTTAGGTATTTTATATAATGCGTTCTGGGCGGCCTGCTTTTCATAATTCTCTGTTGTTGTTTCCATAATTTTGTTACTAAAGTATTGTGTTTCCATTATATTTTAGCATATTTCATTAAGATTAACCTAACTTAATCACTTATACATGTAATTGGTATGGTCACTATAACACGTAGAATTATGAAATACCCAGAATCTAGGTTACATTGATCCCAATGACAAAAAATACCGCAACGTAGCTTCCGATTTGCATAAATAAGGTAGTGTGAAAGAAATGGCTATGTGAAAGCACCTTAATTCTGCAGAACCCCGACAAGTAGCCTGTATCTTTCTTGTATTGTTTGCACACAATTAAATTGCTAGAAGCTATGAGGAATATTGACAATTCTCATTAATCATATTGAAAGTCATAACAACAACCTTTCCCACAAACCCCTATGGAGTTTATAATTCTTTTTTTCCAAAGTATTTCATACTACTTACCTGCTCCATGGTAAGATGGCAACGAAACTGTGTCTCTTCAGAACAATCACCGGCTATTGGCTAAGAGGCATTCAGGCGCTCTCATGGGCGGAGCTTCTGAGGTACCTTTACGATATATCCTAAAAAAGAGATACATGGTTATTTCCTTAAAAAATGATGATACGCTAGGAAGTTGAATCTAGACGATTGAAACTAATATGGGTCTGGAATGGAGCAGAAGAATTCAGCAAATTTTTATTAGACGTATCAGATTGCTAGAAACGTTATTGGTTAGCCATAAGCACGTCTGGAGTTTATTCTTTCGAGATAACGAAAAACTATACTTTAGAACAACAATGTACTAAAATATGTTTTAGAAATTATAATATTTTCTGGAATAAGATAAAATGCCCCAACTGTTGAACGTATCAGTGGCGTCGATTCACAAAACTTTACAGGAGGGGGGGTATATGTATTTTTCAACGTCTACGGAGGAGGGGCAAGTTTTTTTCTATCAAATTACCGAAAAAGGCATTTTTAATGACAATATACCCAAAAAGGTATTTTCCAAAATATAGGAGGGGGCAAAAAATAAAGACCCCCTCCCAGTTCGCGCCATTGGATGGTGTAGCAGAGACATGAAAAGTTTAGGGAAAGCTTAATTTTTAATTGGGAAAGAATAAATCCTTCTATAAAATTCATTTCTCGGTAACACGGTTTTGAGTTCGGATGAATGAAGCTAATATTGATTGATAAAACAAAAAATTAATCAAGCAGCACATCAGACTTAAATTAATCATATCCAAAGGTGGACGGTTTGCAAAATCCAAAGGTTTGTTCAGGGGGCGGGGGCAAAAAACTTAATAAAAACATATTAAAATTTTGTTTATATGCATTTTTGTTGGGTTTTTACAAGTTGGATACAAATTTGGGGACGGGGGTTCAAACCCGGCAACCTCATCCCGGGGTACGACCACAGCTGGAAACATACATCTGGAATTTTGGAGCAACAAAAGAAAATAATTTTTGTTTTTGTTTTTAGTGAGCATGAACGACCAAATAACGGTTGCTGAGTGTACAGATAATTTTCTTTTCGAACCCAACTAACTGATTTTTTATTTGCCGAGAAATTATTACTGCCCTGAAGAACTTACTGGAATTTTGTTACTTGAAATTTTTTCTGAAAATCTGAACTTTTAATAATCAGGAAATTCAAATTTATATTTTTTGACCCAAATTATATGATTTGTATTAGTTCTATTATATTCAAGCAGGGGCGGATCCAAGAGATGGTTTTATGGCCAGGTGCCCCCTCCCAGCTATACGAAATTGACGCTAATTACAGGATCAGAAGGGTGGAAAATACCAATTAAAGAACCAAATTTGTATTGATACCCCTCCCCAAAACATTAATTCTGTATCCGCTCCTACACTCAAGTATGTTATTTTTTCTGTTAATAAATTTTCAAACATAGAAAGTTTTCCTGAAAAACCTGACCCTTTGTTCCACAATTTTTTTGAGCAAAGAATGGGCAAAGGCACTTCCAAAAGACCATAAGCAGAGTTTGAGCATATTTGAAAGGTACTTCCAAAAGTCCACAAGCAGCGAGGATATAAAGCCCATAAGCAGCATGAACATAATTTTAGACAAGCACGGCTCTCTAAATTTTGTCTTATAATGTCTTCATTAGAAAAAGGACAAAAAGATTTCTAAAACGTCCACAAGCAGTGTAACTACGATTCCAGTTGGAGTCTCCAACTCGGAGATTACAAGACTTGACAGTAATAACACAGAAAACGTATTAAACCAACCAAGGTAGACCACAGCTACAGATAAACTGTCAGAGTTTTCGGTTGATATTTTAAGTTTTGATAGACATAATTATGTGACGAGTTTTTATTTTCAAATTAGTAAAAATTATCATATTTTTTTCACACACTTAATTTTACACCTGCAATACCTCGAAAAGTGAAAATAAAAAAGCTTTAAAAAAAGAAGGCACGTTTTCTACATGTTCCTTTTGTTGCATCAGGGACGCCAATATAGAAGGGGGGAATTATGGCCTAGAATTTTAACGATATTTTTTTCGTATCTTTATTTTAAAGAACCGTAAAAAAATACTCCTTACTCGATTTCGATAATGCTCTTATCATAAATCATCATTAGAACAGATAAAAAAAAAATCTCCGCCCCCTCCATTTTCTTGTTTTCGTGCCAACGTATAGCCTAAAACGATATTTATTTTTCCCAAGGAGGCAATGTCATCTGTCACTTCCTGATAGCCACTCATAACACTTAGTCTGTTATTTGAACTGAGGCAGGGCGCATAATTTGGTTTAGAGAGGCTCAAAGTCATTGGTGGTCGACGGGTTCTAACGAAGGAGTTAGAAACCATGACTGTAAATTTCCAGTAGGTAATTATTAGAGTACAAAAAGGAAAATCAATCAGAGTCCAGCATATAAGTTGAGGACGGGGGGGGGGGGCTCATGCTCATCAATAACTACAACCTGGATGTTCCCAGGTTGACCTGTTCCCAGGTCATGGAATTTTCCAGTTCCATGTAAGTTGCATGTTTATGACTTTTCCGAATTTATGATATAAAAAAACCTCTTGCGTAATGTTCCAGTCCGAAAAATATATTTTGACCTTATTTTCTTCTAAATTTACTGAAGTTCTGAAGAAAATACAAACTGTACAAGCTGAATGGGTACTGGTGCACTATATGGCACACACGAAAGAAGTCAAGTTTGGTTAAAGCTAATGAAATATAATAGAATAGGATGAATATATTATAGTTTTAAAAAAAATTTGGGCTATATTTGCTCATTAGGGGGGGGATAAAGCATAGCATATATTAAATACATAACCTAACCTAGATACCTTTTCCGTCCCTAAACCCCAAAAAAGAACAGTTTAAATATTGTGAACTCAATGAAAACCACGCTTTGCATTCCATTTCTCAATTTAAAAACCCGTTTGACGGGTATCCATTAGTAGTTCCTTGATATAGTCTATAGCGGTGTGTACCATATTGTGCACTAGTACCGCTGATTGACTATTTCGTTGTCGAGTAAAGAACGAATGTTCATATAAATGAAAAATTGTATTCAGCAAAAATTCAAATCCGAGTCATAAAATGTAAATAAATATTTTCATAGGCGTCAATAAGCATCAAATTACAGGTCACCGTCCTAGCAGACGGAAAATCAGCTGCTTATTATCATGCCAAAAAGGATAAAAATGAGGATAAAGCTAAGAGTGAAAGAGAGAGAGAGAGAGAGAAAGAGAGGGAGGGAGTGAGGGGTATACATTTAGAGTATTATCGATTGAACGAGTTTTAATATAATTTTGCGATTTTGCGTCTTACTAACATTAATTAGTTTAAATAATAAACACATAAAAAATTAATTTAATATAATTAATTACTCTATTGTAATTACTGAGGTACATTTAGCCCAGAAACATCATTAAAGAGCCGAATAAGTTAGGTTGATTGCAGGTCATGGGGCATTGCTACCAAAATAAAAAACAAAATGTCGCAGGTTCGATGTGTCTGTGCTGATGCACGCACACAGGAGTCTTTTGTTCGAGAGGTTCGATTTCAGGTAAGTGCTACATGACGCTTACAGAAAATTTGGGAGGAAATAACAATATTTTGAGTGGAGTGATATTGAAGGACGCATGCATGCTTATGTAGCCTACGTCAAGAAAAAAAACATTAGGAGATGAAATTTTGTCAAGAGACAGAACATTAGGAGATGAGTTCAGTTTTAAATTTTCTAAACCAATTTAGCCAAGACATATTAAAGAACTTAGAAAAAATTTCAAATAACAAAAAGTATTCAAAATTGTAGCAAAGATGCTTCTGTCCGAGCCACTTTAGTTCAAACATTGTTTC
The DNA here is from genome assembly GCF_049724085.1 of Artemia sp. Qi Xiang Cuo. Lineage (NCBI taxonomy): Eukaryota > Metazoa > Arthropoda > Branchiopoda > Anostraca > Artemiidae > Artemia > Artemia sp. Qi Xiang Cuo. The sequence continues at coordinate 36,982,054 of NC_142813.1, read as the reverse complement.
TTTTTGGTATTTCACTTGCGGCAGTATCAATGGTGGAATGCTGAAATAATTTTGAAACATAATTAAACTTTTTAATGGTTTGTATATAAACGGAATACTTGCATATAATTTTGAAATATACAAAATACGCTTAAACTCCTAAATAATGTAGGAGGCAAAGCAAGACCAATAGTGACCAATTATTTCACTCTTATGGTTTTGTCTAAAAACACCCATGACGTCTTCAACTCCTTCCTTGAGTGACCTACGACGGTGTCAAAGTCTCCAATCACGAACAAAACATCTTCCTTGGGAATGTTATCTATGGTCTATTGAAGCTAGGTGTAAAAGTCTTCCGCTTCTTGATCACTCCAGGACGAGTTTGGGGCACAGAATTGGGTAGTAGTCATGTTGGCAATGAATCTATTGAGACGGATGGTGATGAGCTCTGAGATTAGATTAACGTTAAGGAGAATGTTTGATTCGCTTAGAAAGTAGTAAACCAACAGTAACGGTGGAATTCAAATAATGACTGAGTAAATCAGTTAGGAACACAAATTCTCTCAGCATGATGATATAGGGGTGGTTCCGAGGCAAAGACCTCTAATAATTATCAGAAATGAAGTATTGACAGGAGAGGTAGGAGCTGCCCAATCAGTTACTGAGTTAGCAACAATAACTGTACAATAGTTACTGTTATCAAAGGAGATCAAGTCTTAATTTCAAGCCTTGTCCAGTTTTAAAAGAACTTGAGTCAAGTCATGACTCGAGACCCTCTAAGGCAGTGGTTCCCAACCAATTTTGAACCAATTTGGCAACCAAAATTGGTTCCCAACAAATTTTGAGCCATACCCCACCTAGTCATTTTTAAAGTCCTGATGCCTCCTCATGATATTTCAATTTTGTTATTGAAAAATTTACGTGCATTCACCCGGAGGAAGCGTAAATGGTCATTAACTTGGGTCATCCTCTAGGCATATCTTATAGGCTACTAATGAAATATTGTCTGAATACAACACCTTTTATGCAACGCCTCACTGCAAAAGGGCGGATCCAAGGGGCAAGGGGGGCACGCCCCTCCCCCTAACGTCGTCTAAAGTAGTGTGAATTACTTAATTCACGCAAGTTTGCGTTAATTAAACTTGCTACCAACGCAAGTTTATCGAATCAACCTGTTTTGAGCCCCCCCCCCCAAAAAAAGTCCTAGATCCGCCCCTGCATAGCAATAGGCCTACTATTATGTATCTTTTTTACTCTAATGCATTTTAATGTGACGTCATTCACATGATTTTTTTTTCAAGATTAAGTCTCTAAAGTATAGTCAGCCAAAGGGGGATGTCCTCCCCATGACCCACCAGAAAATTGCCACGCCCCATCGGTGAGCCTGTGCCCCACGCTGTGAATCACGGCTCTTAAGCAATGGCTCCCAGCTATTCTTAGATTCACACCTCTTTAGATCTTACAACAAAATGTCGACACCCCCTCCTCTTAGGAATAGACTGTATGATTTTCAATAAATACTGTTCCTGTTACTTATCACAAGAGGTTTCATATGTAGATCGTTTCAAGATCATCTAAAATCTGTCCACACATATCCTAATTATGAACCTCCTAGCCTAAAGCGCAGCCTCGAGTTTGAATTTTATTCGATTCAACCCGAACTCTAGACTAAGTTTAGGTTAGCTTTGTTTCAAGATTATTCCTAGACTAACAGTTTTTTATATAGACAATATGTAACTATTTATATACATTATATAGTGATGCGACCAAATTGTACTTGTAGTGGTAGTGACTTCATCAATGTCGTTATCTTGTAGTTTTCCCTTCAGCTGGAAGCATCTAAAACATTTTTTTAAATGCTTTTTTGACATGCTACCAAAAGCTATCCAAAAACTGAATACACTACTTTTTTAATGAGTTGTTGCCAACTATTTCTTACTGAGTAGCCATTTTAGCTTTCTAGAATAAAGATTTAGAGCCCTCCAAATACAATATTATTGCCGGTGATTTTTTTACGATAAAATTTTCCTTGTGAGTTTCAATCTTCATTGTTTTTCAATTTACTTTCCAAAGAGAGTTTCAACTTTTGTTTTCTAATAAATTGTTCAAATTAAATGGTTTTATCTCCCTTGAATCTATGTTCCAACAGTATTTCTAGGCAAGGCCGTATCTGCGAGGGATGAGGTTACCGAGTTTGCCCCCCCCCACTAATTTTATTTGCCCGACCCGTAAAAAAGCAACAACAATGCATATAAGCAAAGTTTTGGTACGTTTCGTAAGTATTTTTTGTACCAGCACCCCCCCCCCAAACAAAACTCCTGGATTTACTATTTTTTCTAGGATAATTTACTGTTATTCTAATTCAGAAGAAAAGAAGGTACTTATGTACTATCCGTAACACACGTGCCATATTATATAAGGAAGATCCTTAAGAAACTAGTCAAACGGGTTTCTTTTAATAGACGATTGGATTGTAAACCGCGGTTTGTCATTGCGTTTACAATACTTAAACTATTGTTTTTTGGGGATTAGGTGGAAAAAAGGTACTTAGGTTGGGTTAGGTTACGTATTTAATATATGCTATGCTTTACCCCCCACATCCTCTAATGTGGGAACATATAGCTATAGTTTGTTTCTAAACTATTATATTTTTATCCTATTATGTTTTATTTCATTAGCATTAACCAAACTTCCCTTTTCGCGTGTGTTACAGATAGTACATAAGTACGGAAAACGAATTTACTTCAGACCTTCCCCCCTCCCCCCTGTAATACTAACATACAAATTTCTTCTGTTTTCCTATATTTGTTGCATAATAACCGATTTGTGTATTTTACCTAATTTTGCCCCTCCTCTGAGTGAAAGTCCTCTGTGCGCGCCTTTCTCTAAACCTTGAATACAATTTTTAAGCATTACGAGCTAGAAAGATTTAACTCTAGAATAACCAACTTATTGTTCTATCAAACAGTAACAATTACTATAATTGGCATGGAGCGCCCGGACAATATAATTGCCAAATTTTTAATTATAATATAATTAAGTGTGGCAACTTATTAACTTATTATGTAAGGTGGCTATCAGGGAGAGAGATTGAGAGGGGGTGCCAAGGGGGGGGGGGCTGGGACCCATTAAATCAAGCTAATCGGAAGAAGAAACAGATAAAATCAGTTCAAGTGATGTACTCTCGGTACATAAATACCGACTTTATTTGTCTGGACCTTACCATAATCATGCTATCAAACAGTTCGTGGTAACGAACTGTAAGTAAGGAGCGACACAGCTCAATTGTAACCGAAACTTTAAAAAACAGAATTTAGATATCAATAGATATATCAAAGAATCGACTTGTTATGCTGATTACAAACATACAAGATTCATTAAGCTAAATCTTATTCATCAAAGCTACGCGCCTGAGAAAATTTCCCCGATTTTTGAAAGAGGTGGAAACACTTCCTAAAAGTCAAGGTGTCTTAATGACATCATTAAGATCCTTGTGTGTATTTTATGATGTGATATGATCTTATAACGAATATGATGATGAGATCCAAATCATATCATCAGATTCAGCGTATCCAAAAACTTTATTGTAGAAGTTTCAAGCTCCCATGGAAGCTGATCGGAGGGCTTGTTACCCTCCCTTCAGTTTTGACTTTTAAAAATTGCCCTATAACTTATTATTAGTAATCGAATGAGCCCTCTCCGAAGTTTATACGACCACCCCTTTTATATGAAGTGCCTCTGGGAAAAAATAAATAAACAAATATTATTACATTGAACCCTTTTGTTTCTTTGAAATAGGTAATGTTATAGGATGCTATAGGATTTAAAGAGATGAGTAAAACTTTCATTTTCCATTCTAGTGAACATTTGGAATTATCCAGGGAGAATATGGGGAGAATTATCAGGGGGGAATTTTCCGTGTGGGGGGAGGGGGTTATTTCCCATGGGATATTTTCCACGTGGTATTTTCAAGGGGGTGGATGGGTAAATGCCGACTCCCAGAAAACCCTTTATCAAAGGACTCCATTCAATAAAGACTTAGGGTAATAATAGAGGCTTATAAGATTTATGGGGATTTTCCTGACTGTCCTTAATTTAATCAATTCTTTGCTACAACCTTGTTTAATTTGGTAAATACCTGAGGATAAACTTATAATCTTGATTGTAAAATTTGCCACTGTCAATGGATTGTAACTTGAACTGACATCAGCTGTTATAATTGATTATACAAGTCACTTTGTCAATAAATCCTACAGCTAATTACCTTGTGACAGCACAGTGGATACGACTGTGCCGCTCGACTGAGGGCGTTCAGTTTTGATCCCTACTGTTGCAAGGAAGGTTCGTGCAGATTTGAAAGTTCAATTTTTTTTTTTTTGCAACAAATTTCGTAAACTTAGAAAGAGCAATTTAATCCAATAACTATAAGATATAGTTAGGAACGTACTCGCACAAGAATTGAGCGATTTATTTTTTTAAAATTGCTGCCAGACATTTTAGTTTCCCTCACAAGATAAGATATAGCCTAAAAATTCATAAGTAGCTGAAACTGAAAGAAATAGAGTCTTAATAACAATGAACATATCAAACGAATCGAATTTTGATGCTTATTTAAATGTATAAAATTCATCAAGTTTAATGTGACCCATTAAAATTTCCCTGATTTTCAAAAAGGGAGATAACAATTCTAAAAGTCAATGGATCTCAATGAAAATCACATCCTCAGCTTCAGCGAAAGCTTCAGCTTCATCGTCAGCTTCATCCGAAAACCCTATTGCAGAAGTTTAAAGCTCTCATCTTCAAAAATGTGGATTTTTGTATTTTTTTTTGTCAAAAGAAATATCACGGATGCCTGTTCATTTATTTTGTCACTCTTTATTGTTTGTTTGTTTCCCCCAGGAGTGATTTCATCAAACCAATAGTCCTGGAACATCGAGAAAGGGCTCATTAGAATGGAAATTAAAAATTATGGTGCCCTTTTTAAGTGGCCAAAAAGATATGAGGGCAACTAGCCCCCCTTTTTCCTTAAAGTCACCCGATCAAAATTTTGAGATAGGCATTTTGTTCAGCATAGTTGAAAGGCCCAATAACTATGCTTTTGGAGATAACATGACCTCCACAGCCCCTGAGGAATCCTTAAGTTATAAAATTTGCCAATTGTTTACGTGTAGTATTTGTTAGTGGGAAGTATGCCTAACTTTTTTGAATGGGGTGGTGATGAATTTTCTGCTCAGGGGATTTTCCACGGGGAGAATTTGTCATGGGAAGGGAATTTTATGGTGAGTGGGGGGGGTAACTTTCCAGGGGAAATTTTACACTGGGGGAATTTGCCAAAATTCTTATACGAATTTCTTTTTATTAGTCTTACTTTATCTTTGCTGACTCAATTTTACATGTGAAGATGTTAAGGGGAATTGCCCAGGGGAAAATGTTTACCGGGTTGGGGCTGTCTAGAGTATTGTTCCGTAGGAGGGGAGATTTTTCACGAGAGAAATTCGCCATGGGGAAGTTATCCACGGGATAAATTATAAGGAGAGAATTTTCTGTGGGAGCAAGTTTCTACTAGGGTGCAGGTTATTTGCGGGAGAACTTCCCCACGGAGGAGAGAATTTCTGGCAAAATTTTAAAAATAATCTTTTCAAATGAAAGTGCGCTATGAAAAAAATTTCACCTGGGACCGTCCGCAAGAAATTTGTCGGGGGAATTTTCAGCTAGAATGAAACTGTCTGAGAGGAATTTTCCTGGCGGTAGAGGGGGGTATTTTACGTGGGAATAACTTTTTATGGAGGGATTGTCAGGGGGAAAAGGAATTTTCCATGGAAGGGCAGCTGGATTTCTCGGTATTGTTTTAAAACGATCGGAAATTAGATATAAAAAACAATTTTTTCAACTGAAAGTTAGGAGCAATATCAAAACTTAAAATAAACTGGTTATTACTCATATGAGGGGGGCTTTCTTTTCATTGCCTCGTTCTTTACGCTAAAGTTTGAAGTTTTGTCCCAATTCCTTAAGAACGACTCCTGAAACACACGGGCCGTTTAATTAATTAGAATAATAAGCTTTTAAAATATTATAAAAAAAGATTAGCGTAAAGAATGAGGTATTGGGACGAGGGCAGCCCCCTCATATAAGTAATAATTTCTGTTTGTTTTCAGTTTTGACATTACTTATTGCTTTCAGTTGAACGAAACTCTTTTTTTTTATTTGATTTTTAGTAAATACGGTGCTGCAGATATTTCAGCGTCATTCGAAAGATCAAATACTTTTTTAGATGATAATACTGTTTTTTCTCTGAGTCGTTTCCACCCGCTATTCCGACTCTTTTGCAATTAATGGTTGTGTATTATATCTGTGTACAATGACGTTTTTTTTTTTTGTTTATTTTCCCAAGTACTCCGCTTGTGTTTTGTTGTTTCGTAGCGCGTTAAAAATAAATTATTATTGTTAATTAATAAAAAATTAGTATGTATGGGCTTCTAACATCATTTGAAACTTTTTCAATTGTTTGCCTCCCCCCTCCCTTTAAAAATAAGATTATGTTTTACCTCCTCCCCCTCCTCCAACCACTGAATTTCTGGACTAGGTGAAGAAGATTTACCTGCCTTAGTTTCTTTGCAGCGATATCCGGATACTACTAATAACAATGATCTCGGGATGGCTTCTATATGTTGAATTTGAGGTTCTAGAACATAAAAAAGGGAAAATGGAAACAGAATTAGCCCACTACAAATAAATTTTTCTTTCGTTCACCTTAATGTTAAATTGTTCATAAAACAGTAAAATTTAAACACAAATAGCAATAATTGCATTTCAAACCTGATCAACCATACACAAAATATATACGGAACATTAAAACAAAAAATGACATGCACACTGTCAAGGCCGTTTCCAAGTAGGTGGTTAGGGGGGTTTGAATCCCCCTGAAACGTTTGCCGGATTCGTAAACACGTAACAAAAATGAATATAAAAAAGTATTATAATTTTTAAGTTTTGTTGTCCATCCCCGAAAAATATCCTTATGAACCACACCCCCCCCCCCCCAAAAAAAAAAATCATGGATACTGCCCTGCACACTGTACATACAAATGAAAAAAAAAATTTCCAAAGCGGCTATACAATTTTTTTATGGACTATTTTTGTTAATACTCGAAAAACTCGGAAAACTTACGGAAAACTCCAATGCATTGGAGGTTTTGAAGCATTGGACATTTGAACCATTGGAATATTCAGCACCATTACATTTAACTTGTCGTTGCCATTAAAAAAAATTCATTCTTACAGACGAAACTCTTCATACCCGAAGAGGGCATTGCACTAGCCCTCATTGACTGATTCACAGAAAAAGAATAAATATTGATCTCTGGGAGGTATTTTTTTCTAAAAGCTTTTGACAAACATTACTTGACATTAAGCCCTTACCTCTAACCATATCCAAATATTCCACAATTAGGGATGAACCTATCTACCTCAAGTACGCACATACACTTTTTTTCGCGGGGGGGGGGAGGGCAATATAAATTTTTGGATGGGGTTATAATGAGAAAACAAATTCTGTTTGACAATTTGAAAGGGATTGCCCAGAAATTCAAGAGCTTCGTGAGCGTACGCCCCTTATCCACCCATAACCCTCCTTCTGTTGCAAACTCTTAGCCAATTACTAATCTTAAGCTCTGTAAACAATTGTATGAGGAGTGAACAGCAGCTACCTGAAGCCTGAAGTCAAGCAAGTATTTCGCAGCATAAAGTCAATGGGATTCATTAAAATAGTGATGATTTTGTACGAAGGTTTATTGTGGACTTCAGCCCTAGCATCAGGGAAGGGGGGTAAAAAAAATTCTGTGGCTCACACAAGTGGTTGAGCGAAGGTTTTTTTTTAATTTTTATGCCTATCGGTCCACACACAATATTCATATCTTGGGATTAGGGGAATGGGGGCATAAGTTATGTTTAAAAATCTACAAGAGTCTTTAAATTATAAAGTCACATACATATTTAAAAATTTGACCGTAAAACCAAACACTCACCCAAAGTTTCTACCCATGTAGCAATGGTCAAAAATATTTTTCTTCGCACACTATTTATAGGACTTTCTTTTGGAGGAAATAAGAGGCGGTATGTAGGGACGTAGCTCTAGCATTTTTATTGGGGGGGGGGAGGGGTTCATATCCTGATAGTCAAGGGACCAAGGCTATATAATAATTTTTTCTCCAAATCATTAACTTAACTTATCATAATAATGCAGCAGATATAAGTTTTTTGGTATATTAGTAGATATACTGTGATACATAAAAAAATATTCTATTAAGGTTGCCCTTTGCCTACGAAGATATTCTCACAAGAACAATAATTGCTTGTCATTTAGTTGTCAACTTAAGCGATTTTAGTTGCTACCTCAAGCAGTTATCGATCTGACAAATTCAACTTTATTGGATAACTAGACATTTTTTTTCGCAGAGCAGCAACGGTCTCATGAATTAATGCAGCGACTTTCTTTAAATAACAGCTCTATCAAACAGTTCGTGGTAACGAATTGTAAGTAAAGAGTGACTAGGCTCAATAGTGACCAAAACTCTAAACAACATATATTAATAACAATAGATGCATCAAACGAATGGAATTTTTATACTGATCCTAGATATACAAGGTTCATTAACTTAAATGCTACCTATCAAAAGTTACGAGCCTGAGAAGATTTACCCGATTGTGAAAAGCGGGAAACACCCCAAAAAGGACTAAAAATGTTAATGAAAATCACACCATCAGATTCGGCATATCAGAGAGCCCAACTGTAGAGGTTTCAAGCTCCTATAAGCAAAAATATGGAATTTTGTACTTTTGAACGGAAGAAAGGCCAAAGATGCTGTGTGTTTATTTGTTCTTCTTTTTTATTTTATTTTTGTTTACCCCAAGGGTGATCGTATCGAGACAGTGATCCTAGAAGATCGGGAGAAGGCTCAAGTGGTCGGAAGTCAGAAGTTCTAGTGCCTTTTTTAAGTGAATAAAAAGATTGGAGGGCAACTAGCTCACCTCCCATGCCCCCTTTCTCCCCAAAGACATCTGATCAAAATTTTGAGTAAACAATTTAATTTAGCATAGTGAAAAAGTCCAATGACTGTATCTTTGAGGGTTACGTGAGCCCCCATAGTCCGTGTGGAAAGGGCTGTAAATTACGCATTTTGCCCGAAGTGCTTGTTATTGGGAAATATAAGATTTTTTGGGGGAGGGGATTTTAACAGAAGGAATTTTCCATTTGGACAAAAATTTATGGGGAAAATTTTACATAAGGGGCAGCAAAGGGGATTTCCTGACATGATTTGAGCAACGGCCAGAAATTAAATTAAAAAGCAAGTTATTTTAATTGAAATTAAGGAGCAACATTAAGACTTAAAACGAACAGAAATTACTCCGAATACGAGGGGGCTCCCCTTCCTCAGCCCTCACTCTTTACAGTAAAGTTTGACTTTTTGTCGTAATTTTTTATGAAAGACTGCTCGAACACAAGGCCTGTTGCATTTGAATTTTAAGACTGCAGATCAAAGAGTGAGAGTTGAGGATCTCCTCCTCCCCCTAGTACATGGAATTATTTCAAAATGTGAGAGTTGAGGATGGAACAGTCCTTCCCCCTAGTACATGGAATAATTTCTGTTCATTTTAAGTTACAAAATTGCTGCTTACTTTCAGCTGATTTTTTTACTTGTTTATTTATTAGATACATGGAATGGACAAGCGTTGAGAGTCAAAAGTTGGTTAACCTATAAAATCAAATTTGAAGCATGAATCATGAAAAACCATTTAAAATTGCTCATTGTTGGGCGAATATTGCCTATCTTATCATTTTTTTTTTAATGCTAGTAAGAAATAGTAATTATTTCTCAAAATAAAACCAAAAAACTGATAATTTCACTAATTGGCACATAAATCCCTAACTTTTATATTTAGTATCATTGTATTCTTCAGTAAAATTCTGGCGAAAATAAAAATTTATGAATGACACAGGCAAACTCATGAATATTGCATATAGCCTTCTTTTTTGTGAGCTTAGGGTTATGCGAGGCCCGTAGGATAAGTGACACTTGATACAGTATACAGTAAAACATTCTTTAGTTTAAGATAGACTATTTTACTTTAGAGCACTTATGCAGATTTTTTTATATATTTAATCATTTTTTTTTATAGCAGCAAACATTTGAAATCATTGTAATAATAAAAATAAACTAGTAATAACAGAAATGAAAGGCTGTACTATATGAAAAATGGTTTAGCGCAGGTTAAGTAATTTAGTTTTTGTTGTTAGTTTCTTTTTTGAGTTCTCTTTTTTGAGTAGTCATTATTTGTATTCCCCTAAGTTATAGGCTAATTGTTCTTCTATGGGAGGAGGGGGGTTACAATTGTTTTGAATTTCGTTTATATGACTTAAATAAAGAATGTTTATCTTGAAATCAAGAATTTTATGGAAACTTTTTTTTTAAGGTTTAGTATGGGTTAAAGACGTTCCTTTTTCTGAGGGTAGGAGGACTTATAATAGCCTACTAAATAAGTAAGGGATTTATATGTAAGTGATTGAGCAATTAATACAAAGAACTAATTTACAATGTGAAACTGTACAGTCCATGACTTAAAAAGCACAAATGAACATTAATCTATTAAAATATGGATTAAACTCAAATAAAATCAATTATTTTAACTAAGGATAAGGAATCCTTAGTTAAAATAATTCCCCCTCCCCCTTCCAAAAAATCCAGATAAATATCTAAGAAACTTGCAGAACTCTTTGGATCTTTTCATGGGGGGGGGGTCGATTTCCTGCGAGAAATTGTGAAGATAATAAACCTTAGATTTGTGCTTTTAATTAGCCATGAAAAAAAAAAATTGTTTTCATCTTAATCAAACACAGCAGAACACAGTTCTGTATGAAATGCTTAAAAACGGCCTTCTTGATAATTCTTTTATAGGAAGAAAAGCTTAGTGATGACTATCAATTGAATCAATATGATACAGAAGGTATTTTTTAAGCCAGTTATTGATGTCAGTATATATTGTTATTGACCAGTATATAACCAGTTATTGAGTCAGTATATATGAAACAGACGGTATTTTTTTAAGCTAGTTATTGATGTCAGTATATCAAACAGTTCGTGGTAACGAACTGTAAGTAAGGAGCGACACAGCTCAATGGTAACCAAAACTCTAGAAAACGGGTTTTTGATACCAATAGATACATCAAAAGAATCAGATTTCAATGCTGATTTCAAATATATAACTTTTATCCAGTTTAGTGCAACCCATTAAAAGTTTCGTGACTTAGTAAATTTGGCTGATTTTCAAAAAAAAAGGGGATAAGACCCCCTACAAGCTATAGAACCCTAATGAAAATAACACCATCATATTCAGCATGTCAGAGAACCCTACTGTAGAGGTTTCAGGCTCCTATCTATTAAAATGTGGAATTTTGCATTTTTTGCCAGAAGAAAGATCACGGATGCGTTTTTATTTGTTTTTTATTTTTTTTCCAGGGGTGATCGTATCGACCCAGTGCTCCTAGAGTATCGTGGGTGGGCTCATTGGAACGGAAATTAAAAGTTCTAGTGCCCTTTTTTAGTGACAAAAAAATGGAGGACAACTAGGCACCCTCCAACGCACATTTTTTTCCCAAAGTCACCGGATCCAAATTTTGAGATAGCCATTTTGTTCAGCATGGTCGAAAATAAGATAACTATGTATTTAAGGATGACTTAATTCCCCGAAGTCCTCGGGGGGAGGGCTGAAAGTTATGAACTTTACCCAATGTTAACATATGGTATTGGTTATTGGGAAGTATAAAGACGTTTTCAGGGGGGATTTTTTCTGGTAGTGGGGGAGGAGGGTGGGTTGGGGGTTATGTGAGAAGATCTTTCCATGAAGGAACTTTCATGGGGGAAGGGACATTGCTATGAAGGGGGCGCCAGATTTCCCAGCATTCTTTAAAAAAAAAGACCAAAAATCAAATAAAAAAAAAAGTTTTTCAACTGAAAGTAAAGAGCAACATCACAAATTAAAACGAACCGAAAATATTACGTATATTATTGGGTTCACCCCCTAGTCAATACCTCCCTCTTTAAGCCAAAGATGTTTTTGTACTTTCATAAGAGCTATTTATTCTAATTAACGGCCTTTGTGATTAAGGGTCATTTTTAAAGAACAAAATTCGAAATTTAGCTTAAAGAGCAAGGTATTGACTAGGGGGTGAACTCCCTAATATACGTATTAAGAATATATGAATATAGAAGTTCGTTACGTAAGTTAATTCGTAAGTTACGTATATTTATTACTAATAAAAACGTTCGTAAATAAAATTGGACAACTGTCGAAAAAGCCATTTAGCCAAATAAAAGTAAAATTAATATGCAAATTTTGTTGTAATTATTCATGTACGGTGAGCCAAAATCAAAACATGTGTTAATTCAAAAATGTTCAAAAATTAAATAAAAAAAACAAGTTTTTTTTAACTGAAAGTAAGGAACGACGTTAAAACTTAAAACGAACAGAAATTATCCCGCGTATATGAAAGGGGCTGTCCCCTCCTCAACGCCTCGCTCTTTACGTTAAAGTTTGACTTTCTTACAACTGTATTTTTTAAACAATAACAAAATTTAGCATAAAGAGCGAGGCGTTGAGGAGGGGACAGCCCCTTTCATATATAGAATAATTTCTGTATTGGTATTTCTGTATAGTATTGGTTTTGGTTTATTGGAAAGCCATTTAGCACAAGAAAAGTAAAATTAATATGCAAATTTTGTTTTACTTATTCAGTGACGGTAAGCCAAAATAAAAGCTGCATTAACTAAAAAACGATCAGAAATTAAATAAAAAAAAAGTTTTTTTAACTGAAAGTAAGGAGCGACATTAAAACTTTAAACGAACAGAAATTATTCCGTATATGAAAGGGGCTGTCCCCTCCTCAATGCCTCGCTCTTTACGCTAAAGTTTTTTATTGTTTTAAAAAATAAAGTTGTGAGACAGAGTCAAACTTTAGCGTAAAGAGCAAGGCGTTGACGAGGGGACAGCCCCTTTCATATACGGAATAATTTCTGTTCGTTTTAAGTTTTAATGTCGCTCCTTACTTTCAGTAAAAAAAACTTGTTTTTTTTTATTTAATATTGTTATTGACCACTATATAACCAATTATTGAGCCAGTATATATGAAACAGACGGTATTGTTTATTTTGAGCCATTTATTCGGTTTTGCTTGGTATTTGTTATTTGAGATCATGCCTGCTTGAAATTTTTTACTAAATGATCATTTTTCGCGCACGCAACATTTGAAATTAAATGTTCTTTTTCCTACTTAGTTTTTTCTTCTTTGAAGAGCTCTGGTTTAGAATAGAAGTATAGCATCAATAAGACCTTTATTTAAGTCAATTCAATCTAGTGAAAACACAATATTTCTCCACCAGCTTTTTTTTTCTCCTCTCTCAAGAAACAGAAAGAAAGACTTAAAAGTGCGCACTTTCTGTGTTATCAGTGGTGTCGCGGAGGAGGGGGGCAAAAAGGGTAGTTGCCCCTCCAATAATTTGAAATAAATTCAATCTATTCAGTAGCTTTTAAAACTGTTGCACGTTTTTAGCAACAAATTTGCTCTTTAATTTGAGGAGATAATTTTTTTTTCGAATTAATCCATGCTGGTTTTTAACAAAGGGAAAAACGAGAAAAATAGGGGTCCATTACACTTCATAATATGTTCCAAATTAATATTTTCCCAAATAAGCTGCCTTTGAAGCCTCATCATCATCAAATAAAAATGTGAGCCAAGTTAATTGCAAAATTGAATAATGCTCTATGCTTCGGGTTTAACCACGTTTGATCAGCTCAATTTTTTCCCCTGATAATTAAGGTGATTTTACTTCCTAAAACTTATCAGTTCCACATTAGATTCTCTTGCTTTAAAACTTTCAAAGGTGGAAATGAATACACACTCTACATCTGCAAATGGGACACAAATGAAAAGGACAGAAATGGAATCATTTTCGTGCAGTGAATATAATTCCTGAATGAAAAAAAAAAATCACCGAAAAAGAAAATAAGACTTAGTACTTTTTGTAATGATATTCGTACTATAACCAGATACGTCAAATCGGTTGTAGTTTGGTCATGGAACTTAGTAGAAGGGGATCAGCCTCAGGAATCGTTTAATTGTTTTAATTTTTATTTTCAGTATTTAATGGAAACTCCAATTCTCTTATTTGTCATTGAAATACCTAATAAGTGCTGACAACAGCCTATTCCTTACGAGTTGGATTCACACACTAACCCACAAATGTAGGATCGCCTTTATGTATACTCGCTATTTTCGTTTTTCTAGATATTTTTTTTAACACACTCCAAAAAACTGACTTAAATGTGCTAAGAATTATGCCTGAAAATAGTCGCATTTGACAACGCAAGCGCTACTTGTGTGACATTTATCTCTGCATCAGCATGCTGTATGAAATGTCTGCAGAGAATAGAATAAAGTGAATTTAAACAAAACGTATAGATTTTTCTCACAATTTAGAAATTGTGTGTGTACGTATAAGCGGTATCAACCCATTCTCTTTTTCTATTGTTATCATTCTTATCATGAAGCACTAGTAGATCGAGCTTTGCCTGTGAAGGGAATTATAGACGTAAAAACAATATTCAGTGTAACCCCCTCTGGAAACGTGTAGGCCTGATACCCATACCCTGATTTACACAAGAAAACTTTTGCGTAATTTTAACAGAATTCGTTTTTTTAAAGAAAGATGTAAAGGGGAAGGTAATTTTCAAACTCCAGCAGTCAATTTTACATTTCAATTGGCATACAGAGCAGCTTTTAATTAATTTAACGTTTCTGCCGCAATGATGCCAAGAAGTGTTCAGATTTTCTGGATATTCTTTCAAACAATGCCCAACGGATAAGTTATTAATTCTAGCTTTGACTTTATATTTTTCGAATACATTCAAATTTTAAATGTACGGAATATGTCACTATATAATGTTACACAATCTGTGTGTAATGCTTTGACTTATCCTGTATCTTTGCTTAGACAGCTTTATTGCGTTGCCTATGATTTTTGTTTCGGCTCAATGTGGCCCGCTGATATCAATACTATTTATTAACATAAATTGGCAAACCCACAAATGAATCAATTTAAAAAAAATCCCAAATAATACTTCAATACATCACGTATATTAAAAGTTTAGTACAAAAAATTAAATCTTACAGATTCAAAATCCATTCAAAATTAGAGCAAATGAATAGCGCGATACTCGGGGCTATTACAATGAAGTTTGGTCCAATTATGAGGTTGAGCATCCTGTTCTGTCCTGGGCGTGGGGTTGGGGGAAGTGAGGGGATATGTACTCCAACATGAGTGGTGAATCTGGCTAAAAAAGCCGAGTGTATGCGACATTCACCTTCGCCCACACGAAAGCTTGTTTACGGTATACTACTGCCATCTGCAGCAGTTCATTGCTGACAATTTTTAATAAGAAGCCAAGCACCAGGACTTATATTTATGACTGTTTATTGTGTGTTCATTGTTTATAATCTATTGCGTAATATTTTTAAATTCACCAAGCAGCGTGTTTGTTAAATAGTTACTTTTCTTGGTACTGGTGCATTATGGGGGCACTGCTATATAATGTACAAGGAAACCAGTCACGAAAAACCCGTCAAACAGACTATTTGCAAGAGACCACTATAGATAAATGACTGCAAAGCCGTAGTTTCTCAACGAGTTACAATAATTAAACGATTGTTTTTGGGGTTTAAGGGGGAGGAGAAGATACCTAGGTTAAGTTAGGTTACGTATTTAATATATGGTATGCTTTACCCCCCATCCCCACCCGTTAATGGGCAAATATATTGCCCAAATTTGTTTATGAGCTATTATACATTCATCCTGTTTTATTTTATTTCATTAGCATTAACCAAACTTGACCTCTTCAGCAGTGCCCGCATAATGCACCAGTACCCTTTTCTTCACTACCGCTTGAATATCACATACTTCAATAGCACACCCTCTTGCCCACAATAAAAATACTGTAGCTACGCTTCTATGTGTTATTAAATGGAGGGGAGGATAAATGTTACTGTAGATATCTTTTCCTAATCCCCCCTTCTTCATTGTTTTAAACCTCCTCTGCAGCATCCAAATTCCGGTTGGAATCTTCTTTAAATGACCCCAAAATAAATGGTGTTACTTTTGAGTGAAGAGCTAATGGTTTTTTTACCATTTATTAGATAAAAAATTTATTTTTTAGGTAAAAACTTTTAAATCACATCAAAATTTGTTTACATTCATTTTTGTTAAGTTTTTTACGAGTCAGACAAATATTACGGAGGGGGGAGTTCAAACCCCCTAAAACCCTTGATACAGCCTTTGTCGTACCGGACATTTTCAAACTTCTTAAATAATTTCCAAAGACAACTTTCTGAGCTGCATTCAAAGGAAGGGTTAGGACAGGTATTTGTATTCAATCGAAAATGATCAACATTATCTTCATGATCTATATTGATCTACACGACCTACATTACCCTGTTGATCCTCCCTTTGAGAACAACTTAAAAACGTTTTTTCCACATATCTCAGAAGTGTGAAAATGTCAGACGCGACCTTCAGACGTAACAGCGACAATATCTTCAAGCACTGTATCCGTACTTTATCTTATACAATTAAATTTTACAGAAAGTGCAATAATTAGCCTTACAAATAATCTGACGATAGTTATTCAAAGAAATTAAATTTCGAAATAAACCAGAAGACAACATTTGAACCTGCTAAATCAAAAGCCGTCGGAACTTGTATAAGAGCTTAGCACTTAAGAACCGGAACTTTAGCGTGTAAAGAGATATGTCTCTTAGATTTGATATAAATATTAGTTTCATATCTAAGTGTATATGCATGCTCACTACAGGTTCCCAGAGAGAGAGAGAGAGAGAGATAGGGGGGGGGGGTAATTATCCTTTTACTAAGTTAGAACATTTATCTAAACGTGAGTTTCGCCGTGCTCCAGCGAAAAAACGTTTCAATTTTAGCATAATATTAAACATTATATGCTAAAATAGTAAATATTACAAAGTAATATTAACGCAATTGGAGATATTTGTTTTCCAAATTTTTTATGCTAGTCGATAAAGCTATTAGGTGATCTGAGATTTAGGCTATGAATGTTTGAAATAATTACTTTTGTCAACCCTTTTTATATAATAATTCCCAAGTAATTGCGTAGTTTTGTCGTACTTGCTTTTTCCCGAAGAAGAAACTTCCAAACGGCTTAAGGAAAGTTCGTCAGATTTTCAAAGGTTTATAGCTCTGAAAATGATTTTCATTCCTAGTATTACAAATGGGGGGGGGGGGGGTTTATTGTCCCCTTAAGTTTTAATATAATTGTTTTTGCATTTCTATTAAAGAATCGAAAAAGAGTATTGAGTATTGTTGCTTCAGTTATTAAATTGTGTATGAATTGGTATATTGTTTAAAATTGGTGTTTGTTTAAAATAAATCTCTCTCTTTATATCAATTCTTGACAAAATGACTTCCAACTCTCTCATAAGCACTGAGATAGCTAATTCCAGGTACAGATGAGGGCAGAGGTGTAGGTAAGTTATTCAGCACCCGGGAGGAATATCAGCTTTTGCGTCCCTCTCAAATAATTAATCTCCCGGTGATTTAAAAAAAACAAACGAATATATCTAAATGGTACTCAAACAGATGCTGCACCCGGAGGACAAATGTGCACACTGCCCCCCTCCTCCGTTGCTATATCACTGGAAGAGGGTTAAGCACGCCAAACACCAGTGGAAAATACAGTAGCTTTAGATTTGGGCGGAATGTATTTTTTTCAACAACCGTCGGCAATTCGCTATTTTGAAACTAAAATACATAGTTAGTGAGAGTGTTTTTCATGAAGTAACTTCAGCCTTTCTGTATTATAGCGTTTGTTATATTCATATTGTATTATAATAACAATCTATTTGATTTACCACTACTTCAATTAGACAAATTAGTAAAAAAATTTCAAAGATTGACAAACATTCGTAATTTAACACGAATGTGGCTACCCGTTTTTTTAAATAATGGTTATTTGTTATGTATAAGTCTTATTTGGTATGGCTAATAAAAATGCATCGTTTCATATTTTATATTTCACTGTATTAGGTACAGTTATTATCAAACATCTAATTAGCATAAAACATATAGCATAAAATTATGACCAATGAAAGCTATGGTTAAGTATGGTTTGGTCAATTTCTTACTAAGCCAGTGACAAAATGATGATGAATACTCCGTTAAAATAATAATGATGAAAACAAGGCTCCTCGCACTGGTGTTAATTGAGGAGGAAGGGGGCTGTATCTCCTAGACTTTTTGCCCCCAATCAGATTTTGAAAAATTGCCTCTTTTGGGGGTAGCCTATTTTCATTGAAAACGTCTGGTTATGTATTTTCATTGAAAAATCAAAAACTTTTCTCCCCCCCTAAATACCATAAAATACAGTTGGTAAATTTTTCGTAAATCATATTATTGACTTACGAATAAAGTAAACATACCACTCGATGCCTTTTGTGTGCTCTTTCCAAACATAATAATCATTTTTGTCGTAAATGAATTTTATCCCCACCCTTACATATACCAATTCAGGGTATACATTTGCAGATTAGGGGGAGGGTAAATTTTATTTCTGATGTAAATGGGAGGTAAGTTTAAACTTTACCCCCACCCCCCTAATGTGCAGATATATACCCTGAATTGATATGTATAGGGGTAGGGGTAAAATTCATTTCCGACAAAATGATTATCATATTTGGAAAGAGCATAAAAAAGGCATCGCGTGGTATGCTTGAATTTATTCGTAAGTCAATAATATGATTTGTAAAAAATTTACCATACAGTTTGTACCCCCCCCCCTAGATGTTCGTGAAATGATGCCACTGTCTACTTGTATTTTCTCTGACGCCAAGATTCAACACAATCAGACAGAATAGCCATATAGGGTGAATCGAACTTAATCTTTTGGATTGCTGACAGTAAAGGTATTTTCTAGATGAATTTAGTTATTAACCTTTTTACTAATACACTTAGCCAATTATAAATAACACAAAATTAAATGATAGCTTTTTAAATTGATAAAAGGTGTACATTGAGTTTTCATTTAGACTTTCGAGCTAATATCACTCTTAAATGAATATGAATGCTTACCCTATTTTTAACACACTTAATAAATCCCTCTATTCAATTAACATTGAAACAAACAGTAAAAATCACCGTTCTGACAGCGACAGGAGACCATCGCCGATTAGGTTGGGCACAGAGTCCGACATGAGGACAGCCCCGCGCGCTCCGCCTGCTTGGGCCTTACTTCTGCGCCTCGAGGTGCAAACCGGTCATCTCTGTCGGAGAAATGTCACTTGAGGTGACAGAGGACAAGAGATTGGCTGAAATTTGTCGCATTGGAGCAACTGCTTGGAAGATTTATGCGTGGAGTTTGTTTCACGTTGTGAAAATCGGTATTCTTTTATATTTTTAAACATGCCATGAAATTAAAGTATACCATAAAATTAACACTAACCATTATCGCTTTTTGTTAATTAAGTAAGTTTGACTTGGTTGAATATGAATAACTGAATGAGAATGGACATTCGTATCCATTTTTTCTAAGGGATGGAAAGCCAAAAAGATTTATAAGGGGGAGAGCATGGATTTGAAAAAGAAATGTGTTTAAAGGAAAATGTCATTTGTTGTCGAACTTGGCGACTATACATTTTTGGTTCTCTAGGAGGGGAGACCGAGTGAAATGCAAAATGTACCCTCCTTGGGATATTGCAATATATACAGTAGTCAAATACAATAGGGGAGGGATGAGTTTGGACGACAATTAACCACAATTTTTTTGCCCTTCCTCTCGATTCTGATTTTTTTTTTGGGGGGGGGAGGGGGGGATCTTTGAAAAATGTCTTTTTGTAATATTTTCCCTTGCAAATTGAAAAAAACGACCAAGATACCCTTTAGATTTTGAAAAACACTTATCCCTCATAAAACTTTCATAAAAATACCGTAGTTTTATGTATCTTGAGCAATACTTGTTTCGTTATGTTGACTATCATAACGACATAACCTAACATGCAAGCAAAAGCGTATTTAGGACTTTGTTCCTGGGAGAGGGGGGAGTTTGAAGGAATCTTCGGAAAAACTTAAAAAAATGCATCCAAAATTTTGTTTACAGGTATTTTAGTTACGTTTTAACCAGTCGGACAAAATTCTTTATTCTTTTTGGAGGCCAAACTCCTCCTAGATATGAACTTGCCCGCAAGCATTCGGATTGACCGGTGGACGATGAGACATTGTTCTTTTACTTCATTTCCTCTGAAACAGAATACAAGTTTTTTTTAACATTCCCGATCTGGGCCTTTTGTTGGCATAATTATAGGAATTTCAATCTCTTTTTTCTATCAGTGGTCTTTTGTTGTCCCATGAATTAGAAAACTGCAAGAAATAATTATTAAGAAAACACTGAATTTACATAATATGATAAAAGAAAGCCTTTTTCCATTATTTGATAAAATTTTTACGGAATTCAATATTTTCTTTTTTTACGGTGCTAGCTACAGACACTAAAATATAAAAAAAACATTCTTTATCAGCGGCTTTGTTGTGTCCCATGAAGTAAAAACTTGAAATAAATAATTTCTAAGAAAAAATAACTTTACATAATTTGATAAAAGAAAGCTTTTTTCCATTATTCGATAAAATTTTTGTGCTATTTCAATTTTTTTTTACGGTGCTAGCTAGAGACACTAAAACATCAAAAAACATCACTTATCAGCAGCCTTGTTGTGTCCCATGAAATAGAAACTTGAAATAAATAATTTCTAAGAACAAAATAGCTTTACATAATTTGATAAAAGAAAGCTTTTTTCTATATTTAAACAAATTTTTTTGGAAACTTCAATTTTCCTCTTATTGTACAATAAATAGGAACTTCCTGTTACAGACGCGGTCGATACAGACATTAAAATATCAAGAAAACATATCGAATACTATGGTATTGCTCCCAGAACCCTTTTGCAGTTAGTAAAAAAGGCTCAAAATATGAAACGAACACACAAAATGTAAGCTTTGAAATAAGATGTAACAAACTTGGCCATAGCATTTACACAGTCGTACACAGTCTTACACAGTCTTACACAGTCGTACACAGTCGTACACAGTCGTACACAGTCTTACACAGTCGTACAGTCTTACACAGTCGTACACAGTCGTACACAGTCTTACAGTCTTTCACAGTCTTACACAGTCGTACACAGTCTTACACAGTCGTACACAGTCGTACACAGTCGTACAGTCTTTCACAGTCGTACACAGTCTTGGTAAAGCAGAACAAGGCTGTGTTATCAATTTAATGAACCAGCCTTTTATATAGTTTCTATAATTAAAACAATCGTAATTAAAGTTATAAAACCGAAATACCTCAAACGCCCATACTAAAAGAATAAAATCAGTTCTAACGAGCGTGGAAGTGATATTTTATATATTTACTTAAACAAGTACTAATCTTACTTCTCAATTGGCTTAATAGAAGTACCATGAAAGGTTGAATTCTAACCAATTTGAACTAGCCAATGAGGAACTAACCCATTTTTCAATTTATGTTTGCCTATATCAGCATATGAGCATATGAGCATATGAGCATATGAACATATGAGCATATGAGCCTATGAGGCATATGAGCATATGAGGCATATGATCATATGAGCATATGAGGCATATGATCATATGAGGCATATGAGCATATGAGGTATATGAGCATATTAACATATGAGGCATATGATCATATGAGGTATATGAGCATATGAACATAAGAGGCATATGAACATATGAGGCATATAAGCATATGAGGCATATGAACATATGAGGTATATGAGCATATTAACATATGAGGCATATGATCATATGAGGTATATGAGCATATGAACATATGAGGCATATGAGGCATATGATCATATGAACATATGAAGTATATGAGCATATTAACATATGAGCATATGAGGTATATGATCATATGAACATAAGAGGCATATGAGCATATGAGGCATATAAGCATATGAGGCATATGAGCATATGAGGTATATGAGCATATTAACATATGAGGCATATGATCATATGAGGTATATGAGCATATGAACATATGAGGCATTTGAGCATATGAGCATATGAGGCATATGAAAATATGAAGCACATGAGCATATGAACATATGAGGCATATGAGCATATGAGCATATGAGGCATATGAGCACCTTCATTAAGGACGGCAGAATAAATAATTTATATTTATGCTTCTGAGACCGAAAATCAAACAGTTCGTGGTAACGAACTGTAAGTAAGGAGCGACCCGGCTCAATGGTAACCGAAACTGTAGAAAACGGAATTTTGATACCAATAGATACATCAAAAGAATCAGATTTTAATTCTGATTTCGAATATATAAATTTCATCAAGTTTAGTTCTACCAATGAAAAGTTACGCGCCTGAGAAAATGTGGTTGATTTTCGAAAAAAGGGGGAAAGACCCCCTTAAAGTTATAGAACCTTATGAAAATCACACCATCATATTCAGCGTATTGGAGAACCCTACTGCGGAGGTTTCAAGCTCCTATCTGCAAAAATGTGGAATTTTGCATTTTTTGCCAGAAGAAAGATCACGGATGCGTGTTTATTTGTATGTTTTTTCCCCCAATGGCGATCGTATCGATCCAGTAGTCAAAGGATATCTCTAGTGGCCTAATTGGAACGGAAATTAGAAGTTTCTAGTGTCCTTTTTAGCAGACCAAAAAATAAAGGGCAAATAGGCCCCCTTCCGCGCGCATTTTTTTCCCAAAGTCACTCGATCAAAATTTTGAGATAGCCATTTTGTTCAACGCGGTCGAAAATGCGAAACATATGCATCTTAGAATGACTCGATCCCTTAAAGTCCCTGGGGGGAGGGCTGAAAGTTATGAACTTTATCCAATGTTAACATATAGTATTGGTTATTGGGAAGTATACAGACGTTTTCAGAGGGGATTTTTCTGGTTGTGGGTTCGTTACGTAAGTTAATTTGTAAGTTACTGATATTTATTACTAATAAAAACGTTCATAAATAAAATTAAACAGATTTCGAGAAAGCCATTTAACCAAATAAAAGTAAAATTAATATTCAAATTTTTTTTAATTATTCATGTACGGTGAGCCAAAATCAAAACCTGCATTAATTCAAAAACATTCAAAAATTAAATAAAAAAAGAAGTTTTATTAACTGAAAGTAAGGAACGACGTTAAAACTTAAAACGAACAGAAATTATTCCGTATATGAAAGGGGCTGTCCCCTCCTCAACACCTCGCTCTTTACGCTAAAGTTTGACTTTCTCACAACTCTATTTTTTTAAACAATTAAAAACTTTAGCGTAAATAGCGAGGCGTTGAGGAGGGGACAGCCCCTTTCATATACGGAATAATTTCTGTTCGTTTTAAGTTTTAAAGTCGTTCCTTACTTTCAGTTAAAAAAACTTGTTTTTTTTATTTAATACACACAAAGAACAAATATTTTATTATCAGGAAAAACATCTTGATTTTCTGGCAGGAGCCTTTTTTCTGCTCCCTCTCTCCTGTAGAAATATTTGACACCCATCAATATGTTAAGAGCCTTTAACTAGCCTCAAAGAATAGGGAATGAAAATAACAAAGCGAATTTTATCAGGCTTTAATTAATACATGTTAGTTATACCCAAGAAGTTAGGTTAATCTTAATGAAATACACCGAAATATGATGAAAATATAATACTTTATTAACAAAATTATGCAAACTACAGCAGAAAATTACGGAAAGTAGGCCACCCAGAACGTATTGTATTAAATACCTAACTTAACCTAAATAAAATACTAATTCTATATATTAAATATTTAATTAAAACGTACCAGCATACCAGTTTATCTCTCTCAGGCTAAGCTGATTACCTCCGAGTACCCACCAGGGTTACAAACTGGCGACCTCGAAAAAGAGTGCAAATCAAGGCAAAAAAAATAGTGATTTTTGCTGAAAAAGAGTGCAAGTCAAAGAATTTGCACATCCCCTCTTCTTAATCCCCTCTGAGGTTTAAAAGGGTGCATTCAGCACAAAAGGTGTGCAAGTTGGAAACCCCGTTCCTTTGGTGTTTAAAGGGAATGAAAACGGACACCCAA
The DNA here is from genome assembly GCF_049724085.1 of Artemia sp. Qi Xiang Cuo. Classification (NCBI taxonomy): domain Eukaryota; kingdom Metazoa; phylum Arthropoda; class Branchiopoda; order Anostraca; family Artemiidae; genus Artemia; species Artemia sp. Qi Xiang Cuo. The sequence continues at coordinate 36,957,858 of NC_142813.1, read as the reverse complement.
AAAGAGTAAATTTCACTCTTCCGTATCCCCTTTGAGGTAAAAAAGAGTGCATTTCCCACAAAAAGTGCGCAAGTTGGCAACCCCGGTGCATACGGAGATACAGAGAAAAACTGGTTTATTAAAGATAGAAAACCAAGTGTGGTTGGGATATTTAACTAGTACCCTTTAATTTAGAGCACTTAACTAAAAATAAGAAAAGAAACATTTTGAATGATGCCAATATTTTGGGAAGTTCAATAAAAAACTTTAGCGTAAAGAGCGAGGCGTTGAGGAGGGGACAGCCCCTTTCATATACGGAATCTTTTCTGTTCGTTTTAAGTTTTAACGTCGTTCCTCTACTTTCATTAAAAAAAACTGTTTTTTTTTTATTTTCTATCAACTTGCTCTTGAGGCTGAAAAAAACATGATTGAAGCTAATTGAATCCTAGAAAAAGGGAATTAGACATTGTCAGGTAAGTTGACATTATTTTATTTAATAAATATATATTATATATATATATATATATATATATATATATATATATATATATATATATATATATATATATATATATATATATATATATATATTTATATATATTTATATATATATATATATATATATATATATATATATATATATATATATATATATATATATATATATATATATATATATATATATATATATATATATTTATATATATATATATATATATATATATATATATATATATATATATATATATATATATATATATATATATATATATATATATATATATATATATATATATATATATATATATATATATATATATATATATATATATATATATATATATATATATATATATATATATATATATATATATATATATATATATATATATATATATATATATATATATATATATATATATATATATATATATATATATATATATATATATATATATATATATATATATATATATATATATATATATATATATATATATATATATATATATATATATATATATATATATATATATATATATATATATATATATATATATATATATATATATATATATATATATATATATATATATATATATATATATATATATATATATTGATGCCAACATTTTGAATGATGCCAATATTTTGGGAAGTTTAATTTCTGCAACACTCTGATCGTCATCAGAATAAATAGTCGATTCCCATCTTTTTGTAAATTTGTTTATTTGTCTTGATTAAACTAAAACAATCTAATTTATTCAAATAAAAGTGAAATAAAGCTTTAAAAATTAAAATGAGCTTATATCATCAAACTCTTATTCCCTCACTTTTTACGCTAAGGTTCGATTACCCTTTCTTGAAAGGATCGTAGGATATGCAAGCATAACAAATCGGTAATTGCAAGCGTTTTATTTACAGATTGGCTTTCAAAACGTTTGGATTGGAAATTGATTATTTAAAGCAATTGGGAATAAATATGCTATTGTTTTCGCATAAAATTTTTATCATATACAAATAAACGAATATCATTCTTTTATTAGAACTTCTATACTTGAAGCATCGAAAAAAGTCAAATTTGAGCGTCCAAAAAGCGAAATTGAGGGTCGGAAGCCCCCCCTTATAATAAGACGAGTTCCGTTCATTGTACCTTTTCTTTAATTTATTTGAAAAGAGGCGCGTTTTTATTTAATTTATGTGCGTTCTATATATCATATCCAGGGTTATCATAATAATGAGGGGAGTCAAACAGGCTACAAAAGATCTTTCTATTATTATAATCACGATCAAATATAATAAAAGAAAAAAAAAATCAATCAAGGTCGGTCAGCTTTGACTTCCAATTCCTTGCGCTCCAAACCAGCTTTGTTGGAGTATCCCAAGTGTCTAGATTCAGTGCTTCCCTTCTGAAACGCAAAATATCGGAAACTGTTTCTGGCAATATTCTGTTCCTTAGGGGGGGGGGGTTCAATGTAGATTTAACAGTGAAACTGACGTTGAGTCGAAAAACTACAATGGGACAACAACATAATACCCTTCATTAATTTAGGTAGGTGAACGAAAGCAGGGTCTCCATCCTTGAGGGCAGACACAGAATTCCAAAATTCCATGACTGATATTTTACCTTCCCCTAGGTCTTTTTTTAAGCACAGATGAGCACTTATCACAAGAATGCACGAGTCCACAATACAACAAAAATAATAGGTTGATGCAAAAAAAAAAAAAAAAAAAAAAAAAAAAAATAAAAAAAAAAAAAAAAATTATATCCAACATCAGGAAAGTACATAGCGGTGGGGGCGGGCTTTGACCCCCCAGCCTCATCCTAATGATGGTTGTTTTCAGTGTTTTTCATTTAATCATTCATTCCTTATACATTTTTAGAAATTGCTCCCCTTGCACTAAGCCCTCCTTGCCCTAAAGAAATTACTGCGCACATATCTAACGAGGTTATTGTTGTCTTGGGCAATTTTGTTGTGGGCATCATGTTTGACAATACGGAACGGTATTATTTTTCGAGATTTCAATTCGAATTTTTTAGATAAAACTGATGGATCTTGTTTCCTTTAATGCATTTTAGATGTAACAGTGACCATTGAATGTTGTAAATTTTTTAGCAAGGCTAGATGTACAGATTTTTGAAAATATGGGGCGTTCCTTCTAATTTCTTTCTGGAGATTAGTCTGAAAATATATAAATGTTTTTACTTTTATAACTTTAATAAATCAAATAATATTAACATTTTGATTAGTAAACATCAGTATATGTATATTAAACTGAAAATGCACATTACATTTGTATTTTTTCGGTAAAGTGCAAATTTTGTTCTGGCCTTGGGAAGGCATAGGGGTTTTGCGCCCAACTTATGTTAATTTCTGCTCGTTTTGAGTTTGACTCGGTTATTTTTTGTAGTTTCTGTTTGTTTTGGGTTTAATTTATTTATTAATGCTAATTTGTGATAGTTTCAGCATTGGTAAATTACTTGATCTTATTTTTGCTCAATTTTTGTTTAATAAAATTCTTTACTTTTGGTTGAAAACTTATTTTGTGGAAAAAGCTTTTTTAAGTAATATCCTTTCAGTTTATATGGACATAGGCTTTTCAGGGAAAAAGAAAATAATTCTTTAAATGTTTTCGTTTTTTTAAGAGTTTATAGTTTGGCCTGCTATTTGTATGCTGGAGAAAAATTTTCAGCAATTTTTAACAAAACTACACCCTTTTAAAAATCTGGACACAAATAGTACTGTTTAATTTAATTTCATACCTCCTCTAGTTGACCTGAAATGGAAAACTTGATACCATTCGCAAAAAAAATCTGTTTACTTTCTTTGATAGTTTGGATAAATTTACGCTATGTTGATTTGGTTAAATTTTAAAAGCAGAAATGGGAGGGTTGGCTAGGGATGGTGGGAGTGAAAGGGAGATTAGTTGCCCTCAAATCACTTTCGACTATTAAAAAGGGCACTAGGCCTTTCGATTTTCAATCGAATGAGCCCTTTTGGAAACGACAACGCTTTCCATCAACACCTTGTAGGCCCCCAGGGCATAAATTACAACCCTTACCCTAATGTCTGTTAGGGTTGTCGTCAGCCTGTAAGACTGATTTTCTAGAACTTTCAACTACGTTAAACAACATGGTTATCTCAAAATTTTGATTGGATATGTTTGGGGAAATAGTGGGTGTGAGAGGGGCGGTAGTGGCTCTGCAATTCCTTTCAACTACTAAAAATGGCCCTAGCCCTTTCAATTTCCAATCAAAAGAGCCCTTTTGAAGTTTCTACGAGAAAGCTTTTAATAAAAACTTTATATGCCCCAGGGCATAACTTACAACCTTTGCACTGAGGGCTCTGAGGGGATTGTCATCCCAAAAGACCTGGTTTCCAGCACTTTAAACTACGTTGAACAGAATGGATATCTAAAAATTTTAATTCGATGTGTTTGGGAAAATGGTGGTTGTGAGAGGGGCGTTAGTCGCTATCCAATCACTTTCAACTATTTAAAAAGTCCCTCGCCCTTTCAGTTTCCAATTGAATGAGCCCTTTTGAAGTTTCTACGACAACGCTTTCAATAAAACTTTACATGCCCCCAGGGCATATCTTACAACCCTTGCCCTGAGGGCTGTGGGGGGAGGAGTTGCCATCCTTAAGGACCTAATTTCTAAAACTTTCACCTACGTCGAATAAAATGGCTATCTAAAATATTTGATTGGATGTATTTGGGGAAAAGGTGGGCTTGAGAGGGGGTTAGTTGCCCTCAAATCACTTTCGACTATTATAAAGGGTACTAGCCCTTTGAATTTCAAATCGAATGAGCCATTTTTCAAGTTTCTACGACAAAGATTTCAATAAAAACCTTATATGCCCCCAGGGCATAACTTATAATCCTTGCTCTGAGGGTTGTGGGGGAATGTCTTTCTCAAGAATATATTTTATATCTGGAAATCAACTACGCTGAACAAAATGGCTATCTCAACATTTTTATCGGATGTGTGTGGGGGAATGATAGGCGTAGGGGGGGGGGGCTAGTTGCCCTCCAATAACTTTCGACTATTAAAAGAGACACGAGCCCTTTAAATAAACAATTGAATGAGCCATTTTTGAATTTTCTATGATAACAATCTCTATAAAAACTTTATATGCTCCCAGGGCATAACTTAAAACCCTTGCCCTGAGGGTTGTGGGAGAGTGTCCTCCTCAAAAACATATTTTCTATCCTGAAATAAACTACACTGAACAAAATGGCAATCTCAAAATTTGGATTGGATGTGTTTGGGGGAATGATGGGCGTGGGGAGGGGGGTTCTAGTTGTACTCCAATCACTTTCGACTATTAAAAACGGTACTAGCCCTTCAAATTTCCAGTCGAATGACCCTGTTTTGAAGTTTCTACGATAACGCCTTCTATAAAAACCTTATATGCCCTCAGGGCATAACTTAAAACCCTTGCCCTGAGGGATGTGGGGGAGTGTCCTCCTCAATAACATGTTTTTTATCTGGAAATCAACCACGCTGAACGAAATGGCTATCTCAAAATTTTGATTGGATGTATTTGGGGGAATTATGGGCGTGGGGAGGGGGGTTCTATTTGCCCTCCAATCACTTTCGACTATTAAAAAGGGCACTAGAACTTTCTATTTCCAATCGAATAAGCCGCTTTTGAAGCTTCTACGACGACCCCTTCCATATGAAGTGCCCTGCTCTAAAGGAAAAAATAATAAATAGTACATTGTGCCAATATCGTTCTTATATGCCCTTAGGGCATAACTTAAAACCCTTGCCCCGAGGGTTGTGGTGGAGTGTCCCCCTTAAAAACATATTTTCTATCTGGAAATGAACTACGCTGAACAAAATGGCTATCTCAAAATTTTGATCGGATAGGTGTGGGAGAATGATGGGCGTGGGGGGGGGGCTAGTTGTCCTCCAATCACTTTCGACTATTGAAAAGGGCCCGAGCCACTCCAATTTCCAATCGAATGAGCCCTTTTCGAAGTTTCTACGACAGCTCTTTCGATACGAAGTGCCCGGGTATGGAGAAAAAAAAACACATTGTGCCCACATCGTTCTTTACTATATAAAATATAAAGGTTTTTACTTTTATAACTTTAATAAATCAAATAATATTAAGATTTTGATTGCGAAACATCAGTATATGTATATTGAACTGACAATCCAAATTCATTTGCATTTTTTTCAGTAAAGCGCAAATTTTGTTCTGGCCTTGGGAAGGCATAGGGGTTTTGCGCCCAACTTATTTTAATTTCTGCTCGTTCTGACTTTGACTTGGTTAATTATTGTAAATTCTGTTCGTTTTGGGTTTCATTTATTTATCGATGCTGATTTGTGGTAGTTTCACGCTTGGTGGATTATTTGATTTTATTTTTGCTCATTTTTTATTTAATGGAGTTCTTAATTTTCTTTGAAAAACTTATTTTGTGGAACAAGTTTTTTAATTAATTTCTGTTCGTTTTATATTGACATAGTCTTTTCGGGGGAGAAGATAATAATACTTTTAATCTCTTCGTTTTTTAATAATTTATAGTTTGGCCTACTAATGATATACTGGAGAATTTTTTTCACTAATTTTTAAGAACATACACCCTTTTAAAAATCCGGACACAAATAGTACTGTTTAATTTAGTTTCATACCTCCTCTAGTTGACCTGAAATGAAAAACTTGATACAATTCGCAAAAAAAATCTGTTTACTTTCTTTGATAGTTTGGATACACTTACGCTATTTTGATTTGGTTAAATTTTAAGAGCACAAATGGGAGGGTTGGCGTGGGATGGTGAGAGTGAAAGGGGGATTAGTTGACCTCAAATCACTTTTAACTATTAAGAAGGGCATCAGGCTTTTCGATTTTCAATCGAATGAGCCCTTTTCAATGTTCCCACGACAACTCCTTCGATACGAAGTGCCCTGGTCTAAACAACAAAAACAAAAAAGAAAAATACATTTTACCCACTTCGATCTTTACTATAAAATTCTCAAGCCTTCCAATCACTTTTGACTATTAAAAAGGGCACTAGGCCTTTTGATTTCCAATCGAATGAGCCCTTTTGGAAACGATAACGCTTTCTATAAACACCTTATATTCCCCAAAGGTACAAACTACAACCCTTATCCTAAGGTCAGTTAGGGTGGTCGTCATCCTCAAAACCGAATTTTTAGAACTCTCAATTATGTTAAACAACATGGTTATCTCAAAATTTTGATTAGATATGTTTGGGGAAATAGTGGTCGTAAGAGGGGCGGTAGTGGCTCTGCATTTCCTTTCAACTACTAAAAATGGCCCTAGCCCATTCAGTTTCCAATCAGAAGAGCCCTTTTGAGGTTTCTACGAGAACGCTTTTAATTAAAACTTTGTATGCCCCAGGGCATAACTTACAACCCTTGCACTGAGGGCTCTGAGGGGCTATCATCCTAAAAGACCTAGTTTCCAGAACTTTCAACTACGTTGAACAGAATGGATATCTCAAAATGTTAATTCGATGTGTTTGGGAAAATGGTGGTTGTGAGAGGGGCGTTAGTCGCTATCCAATCACTTTCAACTATTTAAAAAGTCCCTCGCCCTTTCAGTTTCCAATTGAATGAGTCCTTTTGAAGTTTCTACGACAACACTTTCAATAAAAACTTTATATACCCCCAGGGCATAACTTACTTGCCTTGCCCTGTGTATCATTCCTTGGGGAATGATAGGCGTAGGGGGGGGGGCTAGTTGCCCTCCAATAACTTTCGACTATTAAAAGGGGCACTAGCCCTTTGAATTTCCAATTGAATGAGCCATTTTTGAGGTTTCTACGACAACGCCTTCTATAAAAACCTTATATGCCTCCAGGGCATAACTTAAAACCCTTTCCCTGAGGGTTGTGGTGGAGTGTCCTCCTCAAAAACATATTTTCTATCCTGAAATAAACTACGCTGAACAGAATGGCTATCTCAAAATTTGGATTGGATGTGTTTGGGGGAATGATGGACGTGGGGGGAGGGGGGGGGGCTAGTTGCACTCCAATCACTTTCGACTATTAAAAACGGTACTAGCCCTTCAAATTTACAGTCGAATGACCCTGTTTTGAAGTTTCTACGATAACGCCTTCTATAAAAACCTTATATGCCATCAGGGCATAACTTAAAACCCTTGCCCTGAGGGATGTGGGGGAGTGTCCCCCTCAATAACATGTTTTTTATCTGGAAATCAACTACGCTGAACTAAATGGCTATCTCAAAATTTTGATTGGATGTGTTTGGGGGAATTATGGGAATGGGTGGGGGGGTAGATGCCCTCCAATCACTTTCAACTATTTAAAACGGCACTAAAACTCTCAATTTTCAATTGAATGAGCCCTCTTTGGAGTTTCTACAACGACCCCTTCTATGTGAACAGCCCTGTTCTAAAGAAAAAATAATACATAGTACATTGTGCTAACATTGTTCTTATATGCCCTCTGGGCATAACTTAAAACCCTTGCCCCGAGGATTGTTGGGGAGTGTCCGCCTCAAAAACATATTTTCTATCTGGAAATGAACTACGCTGAACAAAATGGCTGTCTCAAAATTTTGATTGGATGTTTGGGGAAATGATGGGCGTTTGGGGAGGGGGGGGCTAGTTGTCCTCCAATCACTTTCGACTATTGAAAAGGGCCCGAGCAACTCCAATTTCTAATCGAATGAGCCCTTTTCGAAGTTTCTACGACAGCTCTTTCGATACGAAGTGCCCGGGTATGGAGAAAAAAAACACATTGTGCCCGCATTGTTCTTTACTATATAAAATATAAATGTTTTTACTTTTATAACTTTAATAAATCAAATAATATTAACATTTTGATTACTAAATATCAGTATATGTATATTGAACTGACAATGCACATTCATTGGTATTTTTTCAGTAAAGTGCAAATTTTGTTCTGGCCTTGGGAAGGCATAGGGCCCAACTTATTTTAATTTCTGCTCGTTCTGACTTTGACTCGGTTAATTATTGTAAATTCTGTTCGTTTTGGGTTTCATTTATTTATCGATGCTGATTTGTGGTAGTTTTACGCTTGGTGGATTATTTGATTTTATTTTTGTTCATTTTTTGCTTAATGGAGTTCTTTATTTTCTTTGAAAAACTTATTTTGTGGAACAAGTTTTTTAATTAATTACTGTTCGTTCTACATTTACATAGTCTTTTGGGGGAAAAAGTAAATAAAAATTTAAGTGTTTTAATTTTTTAAGGCTTTTTAGTCTGGTCTGCTGTTTGTAAACTGGAGAAATTCTTCTATCAATATTTAACCACATATAATTTTTTAAAAATATGGACAAAATTAGCCGTGTTTAATTTAGTTTTATACCTCCTCTAGTCGACCTGAAATAGAAAACTTGCTGCAATTCGCAAAAAAAAATCTGTTTACTTTCTTCGATAGCTTGGATACATTTACGCTATTTTGATTTGGTTAAATTTTAAAAGCAGAAATGGGAGGGTTGGCGTGGGAGGGTGAGAGTGAAAGGGGGATTAGTTGCCCTCAAACCACTTTCGACTATTAAAAAGAGAATCAGCCCTTTCTATTTTAAATCGAATGAGCCCTTTTCGAAATTCCCACGACAACTCCTTCGATACGAAGTGCCCTGGTCTAAACAACAACAACAACAAAAAATAATACATTATACCCACTTCGATCTTTACTATAAAAATGTCAAGCCTTCCAATCACTTTCGACTATTAAAACCTAGGCCTTTCGATTTCCAATCGAATGAGCACTTTTGGAAACGACAGCGCTTTCTATAAGCGCCTTATATACCCCCAGGGTATAAATTACAACCCTTACCCTAAGGTCTGTAAGGGCGGTTATGATCCTCTAAGACCGAATTTCCAGAACTGTCAACTATGTTAAACAATATCGCTATCTCAAAATTTTGATTGGATGTGTTTGGGAAAATGGTGGGCGTGAGAGGGGCGGTAGTCGCTCTCCAATCACTTTCAAATATTAAAAATGGCCCTAGCCCTTTCAATTTCCAATCAAAAGAGCTCTTTTGAAGTTTCTACGACAAAAATTTCAATAGAAATCTTATATACCCCCAGGGCATAACTTATAACCCTTGCCCTGAGTGCTGGGGGGAGGAGGGGCTGTTAGTCCTCCTCAATAACATGTTTTTTATCTGGAAATCAACTACGCTGAACTAAATGGCTATCTCAAAATTTTGGTTGGATGTGTTTGGGGGAACTATGGGCATGGGGGGGGGAGTAGTTGCCCTCCAATCACTTTCGACTATTAAAAAGAGCACTAGAACTCTCAATTTCCAATCGAATGAGCCCACATCGAATGATGTGCTTCGGCAAATGGTGGGCGTGGAAGGGGTGTTAGTCGCCTACCAATCACTTTCGAATATTAAAAAGGGCCTCAGCCACTCCAATTTCTAACGAATGAGCCCTTTTCGAAGTTTCTACGACAACTCCTTCGAAAGACCTAATTGCCAGAACTTTCTACTACGTTGAAGCAAAATGGCTATCTGAAAATTTTCATAGGAGGTATTTGGACGACTAGTTGGTATGAGAGGGGGGTTAATGACCTTGCAATCCTGCATGATTAGTACATAAGGCACTAGCCCCTTCAGGGTGGAATCAAATAAGCTCCCTTTGAAGTTATACGGAAAAGCCATCTACAAAAACCTTACATGATTCAAGGGCAGAACTTACAACCTTTGCCCTTGGGGTTTTGGGGGGGTTTGTCATCCTTAAATACATAACTTCCAGAACTTTCAACTACGTTGTACAAAATGGCTGTCTCTAAACTTTGATTGAATTTTTTCGTGGAAATGGTGGACGTAAGAGTTAATTACTCTCCACTCACTTTTAACTCTTAAAAAGGACAATTTCAATTTCCAGTCAAATGAGACCTTTTTTAAATTTCTATAACAACTTTCTATATAAACTTTATAAGCCCCCGGGGCATAACTTAGAGCCCTAGCACTGATGGGGTTATCATCCTAAAATACCTAATTTCAAGAACTTTCAACTACGTTGAACAAAATGGATATCTCAAAACGTTGATTGGATGTGTTTGGGAAAATGGTGGTTGTGAGAGGGGCGATAGTCGCTTTCTAATCACTTTCAACTATTAAAAAAGGCACTAGCCCTTTCGATTTCCAATTGAATGAGGCCTTTTGAAATTTTTACGCTTTCAATAAAAACCATTTACGTACCCAGGGTATAACTTAAAACCCTTTTCCTGAGGGCGGTGGGGGGGGGAGGGGTTTTCATCCTTAAAGACCTAATTTCCAAAAATTTCAACTACCTTGAATAAAATGTCTATCTAAAAGATTGATTGGATGTGTTTGGAGAAAAGTTTGGCGTGAGAGGGGGGTTAGTGGCCCTCAAATTACTTTCAACTATTAAAAAGGGCACTAGCCCTTTGAATTTCCAATCGAATGAGCCCTTTTTGAAGTTTCTATGACAAAGATTTCTGTAAAAACCTAATATGCCCCCAGGGAATAACTTATAACCTTTGCCCTGAAGACTGTGGGGGGAGTGTCCTGCTCAAAGGTATAATTTCCTGAACTTTGAACTGCGTGGAACCAAATAGCTATCTCAAAATCTTTATTGGATGTGCTTGGGGAAATGGTGGGCTTGGAAGGGATTTTAGTTGCTTTCCAATCACTTTCGACTATTAAAAAGGGCACCAGCCCTTTCAATTTCCAATCAAATGAGCCCTTTTTGAAGTTTCTACGAAAACGCGTTATATAAAAATCTTATATGCCCTCTGGGTATAATTTACAACCCTTGCCCTGAGGACTGTTGGGGTTTGTCATCCTCAAAGTCCTAATTTCCAGTCCTAATTCCTAATTTCCTTCCTAATAGTCCTAACTTAAAATTACGTTGAATAAAATGGCTATCTCAAAGTTTTGATTAGATGTGTTTCGGGAAATAGTGGGCCTGGAAGGGGTGTTAGTTGCCTTCCAATCGCTTTCGACTATTAAAAAGGGCACAAGTTACTCCAATTTCCAATTGAATGAGCGCTTTTCGAAATTTCTACGACAACATTTTCGATACGAAGTGCCCTGCTCTAAAGGAAAAAATGAATAAATAATACATTGTTCCAATATCGTTCTTGTATGCCCTCAGGGCATAAAATAAAACCCTCTCCCTGAGGGTTGTGGGGGAGTATCCTCCTCTTTACTTAGTCTCCGTTTCTTTTCTCGTTCTCGAGTGTCCCCGTTCTTCACTTAGGCAGCGCGATCGCGCTGCCTATGATTTATACAACAACTTTCTATATAAACCTTATATACCCCCAGAGCATAATAACCCTTGCACTGAGGGCTCTGAAGGGGTTGTCATCCTAAAAGACCTAATTTCCAGAACGTTCAACAACGTTGAACAAAATAGCTATCTCGAAATTTTGATTGGATGTGTTTGGGGGAATGATGAGCGTGGGGGGGGGGGGGTATAGTTGCCCTCCAATCACTTACGACTATTAAAAATGGTACTAGCCCTTTGAATTTCCAATTAAATGAGCCTTTTTTGAAGTTTCTACGACAACACCTTCTACAAAAACCTTATATGCCCTCAGGGCATAACTTAAAAACCCTGCCCTGAGGGTTGTGGGGGAGTGTCCTCCTCAAAAACATATTTTTTATCGGAAAATCATTTACGCTGAACAAAATGGCTATCTCAAAATTTTGATTGGATGTGTTTAGGGGAATGATGGGCATGGGGGGGGGGCTAGTTGCCCTCCAATCACTTTTGACTATTAAAAAGGGCATTAGAACTCTCAATTTCCAATCGAATGATTCCATTTTGAAGTTTCTACGACGATTCATTCCATATGAAGTGCCCTGCTCTAAAGGAAAAAATAAAAAATAGTACATTGTGCCAAGATCGTTCTTATATGCCCTCAGGGTATAACTTAAAACCCTTGCCCCAAGCGTTGTAGGGTAGTGTCCTCCTCAAAAACATATTTTCTATCAGGAAATCAACTACGCTGAACAAAATGGCTATCTCAAAATTTTGATTGGATGTGTTTGGGGGAATGATGGTTTTTTTTTTGGGGGGGGGGGGCAAGTTGTCCTCCAATCACTTTCGACTATTAAAAAAGGTCACTAGCCACTCCAATTTGCAATCGAATGAGCCCTTTTCGAATTTTCTACGACAACTCCTTTGATACGAAGTGCCCCGGTATGGAGAAAAAAAAACACATTGTGCCCACATCGTTCTTTAGTTAGGCAGCGCTGGCACGCTGCCTATGATAAGGGATACTCAATCAAATTCTTTACATTATTACATTAAAAGACCATTTTCCGAAAAAAAGAGCGCTTCTAAAACCTTTTTCAAGCAGAAGTACAGTCCTTTAATAAGCCACATAGGAGACTAATAGAAATTACGAATAGTGAATAAACGTAATTTAAAGCCAAAAAAGGAGAAAAAAGAAATCGGTACATGGGCATTATATGGGCATTTTAAAAGAAACCAGTCACGAAAAACCCTTTTTGACGGGTTAACCGCTATAGTGTAGGCAATGATAGCGTGGTTTTCATTGCGTATATAATGTTTAAACTGTGGCTTTTTGGGGTTTAGTGGGGGAAATGGTACCTAGGTTAGGTTACCTATTTAATATATAAAATGTTTTACCCCCCTCCTAATGTGCAAATGTATATCCCAAATTTGTTTATAAGCTATTATATATTCATTCTATTTTATTTTATTTCATTAGCATTAACCAAACTTCACTTTTTAGAAAGGCCGATATAACGCCCAAGTACCAAGAAATCAATAGTTAAGTCAAAAACGAACAGAAAATACTGTTCGTTTCCTGTTCGTTCCTTTTCGTCCTAGATAAGAGTGGGTCTTCCGTTCCCTAAAACCTTCTAAACGTTAAGGCGTCACTTGTACTTTACTAAAAACAGTTTGTAATTCGAGTGGTGAATCTATTTTTTTAACATCAGCAACAACAGCACCAAAAAGTGAATCACAACACTATAGAGCCTTACAAATAAGTATAGCCGCCCATAAGCTGAACTTTAGGGGGAGGGGCTTACCTGGTCTAATCGGCACTTCCAATGCTGTATAATAGAAATCTAAAAAAAATATATATACAAATATAATGCAGTATCATTCGGCCAGAGGGACTTCAGCCCCCCTCTGCCCCCCCCATATGGGCACCCATGTCCATTTTACCTCTACAACAATGCCGCATAAGTAGTTAAACAAATAGTTCCCGTTGACAAACACAAAAAATAAAAAAAATTATATTGAATGGTTTAACATGAGATAAAAAAGGGCCTTAATAGCAAGCTTTGAAATATGTTTTAGGTTTGTAAGCCAGGTTTAGACCAATAGTTTTCTTTTTAGAGGGTTCTTTATGTTGACAAATATTTTTTACAATATATTGTAACTAATTATCAATCTAAATTTGTAGTTTGTAACTAATAATTTTGTTAATAAAGAAAATTTAGATTTGACTACTTTGTTTTATGAAAACCCTATAAATTCAACCACAGATTATCAAATCCTTTGAAGAATCTTTCCAAAGTGTTCTATACTGTTCCGGAATAACAATTTTTGAAAGGGAAACCTAGTTGGTTAACCTGATAAATAATTGACACATGCATTATATGATGCTATTACTTTGATGGGTCGAGGGATTCATTTCTTGAAGATAATAGTGTAGGACTCCCAATCCTACTGCAGTGTTTCCACTTTTCGATTTCAATTTTTCCCATTTTTAAATAAGTTTTCCATATCTTTAGGTCTCATTTCTTCCTAGAAAGAAGGGGTATTTTGCTTTACTTTTCCATACAATCTACATGAAAAAAACATAGCACATCATCAAATTGTTATTTTTTACTTCAGATAATGATACATATAACATCTTTTACACTACTGAGGACATATAAAAATGTTTAATTAAGTGTCATCTCCAGCACTTCATTGCACTTTCCTTTGTCCTTAAGCCAGCGACAGCTTTCGGTATGCTGACAATTGATGAAGTTTTGTCTTCGTTTTTCAACCAGTAATTGACTCGAATAAGTGAGACTAGTGTGACATTCTCAACACTATTTCGGATGTCTGTATTAATTAATTTCAGGAGACTAAACAAACGCTCAGCTGGCACATTGCTAAAAGGTAAAGAGAAGATCAGTGATTTGTGCTTCCGCAATTCCAGGTACTTGATTTCGTCACTGCGAGTCTCCAGGCTAAATATTTTTATCCAGTACTGCTCAACTGACAGGTCTTCAACTTGGGCATCTCCCAAATGAAGCTCAGTGATATCATTCATTGCCTGTGACCTCTATTCTATGTCCATTTTCTGGAGGCAAGACTTTTCTCTTAGAACAGAAAATCTTGTAGATAGTGGCCTTAGAGATTTTGGCTTCAAATTTCTTGCATTCCTTGGTTCAAACAAAGCCAAAATGTCGCAAATTTTGTCTTCAAACATGAAATGGTCTAGGATCTACTTGATTAGGACTATATAGTATTTTCAACAAGACTGGTAAAAGAGATCCATACTATTACTTGGCTCTTGAGCATCTACGAGTTCTTGCATTGAATCGGTTGCATCTAATCCCACATATGTTTGGTTTAAAGGCAGGTACTTATTTGAAAGGTAAGGATCCAGTTCGGTAAACAAACCAACACTGGGATTATAGTCCAGTTTCCTGGAGTTAGACGCAATATCATTCACAAGTTGCTGACACTTACCTTTAGAAAGTGAAGAACTGGAAGCTCAGGTTGAAAAACTGTGTTGAATCCGTTGGAAAGGCTGAGAGAGTAGTCCTTGAGTTCAAGGTATAGCTTTTTCAACTTGCTTTGTAATGTTGACGAGATAAGGACATTGGTTGCAGTTGGGTTGTCACACGTGGTTTCTATGAAATACTGAGTAATAGCAACTCAATGCTCTACACGCCTCTTTATGCAGGCATGAAAGGACAATCAACGGTTCATCCTGGCGCGAGAATTGAGAGTGTTTTGCATTGAAATAACTCCTGTAATTCAGCATACTTATCTTGCCTGGAATCGCTTCTGGGAAAGTAAAGCATAGATATATTTGCGCCAAGTCTTCTAGTGTCTTGGGAAGTAACAAGCATAAATAGGATGAACATAAATGAATAAGATGGCTTGAGCATTTCACATTCGAGAAATGGGGCACCATGGCTTTCATTAGCGTTGAAGCAGCTTTATTGCCTCCAAACATGACATTAGTAGTGTCTGCACGAAATCCAACAACATTTTGCCAAGGTGTTGGGTTTTTTTCAATGACTTGTTTGATGCAGTTCGTAAGACCCTCAGATAATCCACCACTAAATTCACTTTAGTGAGGGCAAAGCTCATTTCAGTCGCAAATGCATGTTAAATTTGGATTCAGGATACAATTTTCACTATAGAGAAAACTTTATCTCTTAGCTACCTGAATAGTCCGTTAATATAAACCTTACTCACAATTGCTGCATAGCCTAACCAATAATCCCTTATGTTGGTAATTCACACCAATAAAAGCCATTGCTTAAAAGTAAAATAAATACTAGGCTACCTAAATAATATTCCAGCATGGGCGCCCATATGGAGGGGGGGCAGGGGGGGGCTCTTGCCCCCCCCCTGGCTGAATGATGCTGCCTTATTTTTATATTTTTGTTCTGAGATTTCTATTATATAGCATTAAAAGTAGCAATTAGACGAAGTTTGCCCCCCCTGGAATTCAGCTTATGGGCGCCCATGTATTCCAGGGTTCAGCTTTTTGAAATTTTGGCAATTACAGTAACGTCAGCCAGTGTTGCTACATAAGCTTTTTTTTAAAAACCGAGCATACGCAATCTTTGAGAATTTTTCAGTTTTTTGTTTGAAAAAATAAAACTTTCCCTTAAAATCCTTACTTTACCCCAGATTTTCCTGAAAATACTTACTTAACCCCATATTTCCCTTTGTCCCTAGATTCAAAATAAGTGTCCCTAAAAGAAGGAATTTCTCCCTAAAATAGGGTAATCTCCCTATAAGTGGAAACCCTGACCTACTGTTGGGCGATAATTTGATTAATCAATTTTTTACTTTCGATAATCATTTTTGATATTTCTGATAAGTTTTTCGCTCAGTTTAACTTTAGGTTTTGCCATTATTCAATAACAGATATTGCAATTAAGCAGTATTTTGCACAATTTTCTTCCAAATTTTGAATATAATACAAAAACACTTCCATTACATGAATTAATGCCACAAAAAACTCAATTTGGAATTACTTAGGCTTAGCATAAAGAAAAATAAGCTACTGGCTATTTTTGGCTATTCAAATTCAGCAACATTCCAATATTTCTCCTTAGAATTGGCTCTATCTTTCAGTGATTGAACAAAAAAGTTTTTTTTTTTATTGAAAGTAAGGAGCAAACAATAAAACTTAAAAGAACGGAAATTGTTCCTCAAATGAGAAGAATAACCCTCCTCAATATCTCACTCTTCACGCCGAAGTTTCTTATTGTATTTTAAAATTCTATTTAATCTAATTAAACGGCTCTTGTGTTTCAGGAGCTGTTCCGAAATAATTGTTAAAAAAAAAATCAAATTGGTATAAAGAGACTCTGATTGTTTTTCAAATAATGCTGGAAAATCCACCTTTTCTCTCCATGGAAAGTTCTTCCTCCAAGAAAATTCCTCCTTGGAAAGTTTTTACCTGAGTAAGATCCCTCTTACTCCAGAGATATATGGAGTATCTCTCCTGCAGAAAATACCCCCCTAAGAAAAATCCCCCGGACAATTTCATTTCCTTTGAAAATTTACTTTGGGTAATTTCCCTAGAATATTTCCACATGTAAAATTGGATTGGCAAAGTGAAAGTAATATTGCTTGTAAATACTCCCGTGTATAGTTTCCCTTTGAAAGTTCATCCCTGGAAAATTCTCCCCTTCAGAAAATTCTCCCCTTGGAAAATATCCCCGCAGAAGATTCTCCCTACAGAAAACTCACAGTCCCCAAGAAATGTCTGTTTACTTTCCTATTACAAATACTACCCAAGACAAATCCCACAACTTACAACCCTTTTCCCAGGGACTTGCAGGGTCATTTGATCCCCAGAGACATGATTACTTGACGTTTCAACTATGGGGGTTGAAACGGCTATTGCTAAATTTTGATAGGATGGCAGAGGGAAATCGGGAGCGTGGGAAGGGGGAGGGGGCAGGTAATCTAATTGCACCTTCAATTGTTTTGATAATAAAATGGGAAACTAGAAGTGTAATTTCCGTTCGAGAAAGCCCTTTCCTGATCTTATATAACCATTGGTTCAATACAAATACGATCACCCTGGCAAAAAAAGTAAACACACATCCATAGATCTTTCTTCTGGCCAAAATTCCAAAATTTCATATTTATACAGATGGAAAGTAGAAACCCTTAGAGTAAGGTTGCCTGGTATACCGAATCTGATGGGGCGATATACTATTAAGATTTTTTAACTATTTATGGGCGTTTCCGCCCTTTCTCGAAAATCCTACAAACTTTCACAAGCTCATAGCTTTTGATGGGTACATGAAACTTGATTAATTTTATATATCTGGAGTTGGCATAAAACGCCAATTCATTTGGTGTATTTATTTTTATCAAAATTCGGTGTTTTAGAATTTCGGTTGCTATTTGGCTGAGTTGCTTCTTACTGACAGTTTGTTACCACGAAATGTTTAACTAATTGATCAGACTCGGAATCCACTCTCAGAAAGGACATTGATGGCGGGCATTGGCATTAATTTCATGACAGCTTCGTATAGGTATTTCTCAGGCACATATTACAAGACTTTCACGACTTGAGTGGATCAGTTTTTCTAGGAACTAAGGACTCTCCACTGAAAATCTGGAGAGCCGTGACAGATGCAGCTGCTGACGTAGGTTGCTTTGCAGTGGCTACTGAAACTTCTTCATGTGATCCCCACAAACTGGCTTGATTCTGTACTGGCTGAATCACAAGGACGGTCATGGTAATTGCATCTGTTGATATAGATTCCAGTAAGTGCATCTGTTGATATAGATTCCAGTAAGTGCATCTGTTGATATAGATTCCAGTAAGTGCATCTGTTGATATAGATTCCAGTAAGGCCAAATCCATGTCTCTTGATATTTTACTCTCAACTTGGAGAAGATCATCAGGGGTAATATATAATTTCTTGAAACGCGGATTGAGCTATCTGGCAATCGTGACGGGTGTGATCTGAACAAGGCCTATAAGCCTTTAAGGTATTTTATCCAGCCAAGCCTTTCGGAGGTTCTCAACAAAGTTTTAGAGTTCACCCTCGCTAAACCTAGTTTGAGAACTGATTATGCCGACTTATGGATACAGCTGTCCATACTGTGTGTCAGTATATATGAGTCAGTGGGTTGAATACATTATTCGGTACTTATGCATTATAAAAAACACACAAAAGAATTCAAGTTTGGTTAATGCCAACGAAATATAATAAAAAAGGAGGAATATATAATAGTTTAGAAACAAATTTGGGCTATATATTTGCACATTAGGGGTGGGGGGGGGGGGGGATTAAAGCATATCATATACTAAATACGTAACCTAACCTAACCTAACCTAGGTACCTTTTCCCTCCCCTAAACCCCCAAAACAGCAGTTTAAATATTGTAAACACAGTGAGAAATCACGCATTCCAATCCTTTTATCTATAAAATACCCGTTTGACGGGTTTCTATGTCTGCTTTCCTTGTACAGTCTATAGCGCTGCGTTATATATAATGCATAAGTACTCATTAATCTTCTTCTTGACCATTTGCGAAACAATTTTCTATGTTGAATCTTTTCTGCAGGACGTTCAGTGGTACATACAAAAAAAGCCGAAATAATATCGTTTCGATATCGATATTTACGTTTCGATATTTGATATTGATATTTAGTACGATATATCAATGTAACAACACTAGTACTGCCAAAGTTAAAAATTTGATTGTTGAAAACAATCATGGATCTGATTAATTCTGTTTAGAGTTACTGGAATAAAGAGACAGAACCTCAGGTAAAAATGTAGTAATTTATTAGGTTATTATAATTCCCAGACAAATAGCAATAAGTGCTGGCCGATAATTTGATTAATCGATGTTTTGGATCAGGCTTTTCCTCAGATTAACTTTTGGTTTACACCAGGGTTCAACAAAAAAATTCTAATTAATGAGTATTCAGCGTTTTTTTTGTTTCAAACTTTGATTACATAAAGAAATATCACGAAAACACACATTTTAAATTGCTCAGGACAAAGAAAAGCAAACTGTTGATATTTTTGGCTGTTAAAAAACAGCAACAAGTCCCTTTCTCTAAGGATTGGTTTAATTTTTCTGTGATTAACTGACCACCCTAGGAAAAAAAATCTTAGAAGGGATACTTGGAGCGGGGACGGATATTAATTTCGTGGCATTCTCTTAGGGGCATGTCTGAGACCTATATCATCAAACTTGGGTTGATTAGTCTTTCTTTCAACTATAAACTCTCTTTTCAAAACTGTTAGAGAAAATATTTGGCACTGACTGCTAAAGGGTCGTCGTGTGCACCGAACAAATTATTTTGATTCTGTTTTGACTGAATTACAAGGATTGTCACGATTCTTGCATATACTGATAAAGATAGAGCAGACAGCCCGGCCATGTCCATCTTTCTTGTTATTTTACCCTTGACTTGGAATAGATCGTCACTGGAGATTTACATATTCCTCAAACGCGTACCAAGGTCATGGCTTTCAAGTGTGAATAGACCTAGGATGACTCCAATGTTTGCCCTCGTCCGTCTTGTACATCCAGTGTATTTTTCTAGTTTTATGTGCTACTTGTATTATTATTTACGGTTTTTTAGAGGGGATATTTATTTCTTTTCCGTTTCGAAACATCTGTACGTTTATAGCCTAAAAATTCGAAATACAATTGTTTTTCATTCGTTTATTTAAATGTTTCGATTAATTACGTCAATGTTCACAGATATCCCTTGTTTTGCTAATTTACTTCAATAAACCAAAAATTTATGAATCATGAACAATGCAGTCGTAAAAATTGTATGATCAGAAATGCCTCCATATAACGACTACTATAAATTCACAAAAATAAAAATAATAAATAGTACCAAAAACCCGGTCCCCAGAACTCGGTAGGTGTCAATTTTGTATTTGAGGATGACACCAGTAGTAACCTATCTCTAACTCCTAAAGGGAAACCATATATGGTACACCAAACATGGCCTGTATATACTCCGACCAGAAGAGCGTTTATACAGAAGCTCAGAATAAGTACAGTTCCTTCAGAAATTTGACCTACTTACAGAGAGGTGTCAGAATTCTGTCAATTTTGTCATTCAATTCTGTCAATTCTGGAAATTCTCTTAAAATATGATTGAAAAGTAGAAAACCTGTTTCTTTCTTTTTCTGTACCGGGCTATATATCTTTTTGAAATATCTGTATGAATATGATTGACAAGGTGAATCCATTGAGAGTTAAATGAATAAATTTTTATTTGGATTGAATGAAACTGAAAGGGTTGAAATTTTAATCTCTTACCAACTAAGGGTTAAGTTCAGGAAATGCTGACTCCCATGCCCTATTATAAATAGAAATTTGATTTAGAAATCCAGAACAATTCTTAGAACTCCGTGACGATCCACAGAAATTCAGAAGTGAGGGGGTTATGGATTTGACAACGCCCATAGGGGGTAGGCTATACCATTGGAGTTACTAAAAATTCTTCTTACAAAATACAAAATACATTTTGTGTTATTTTTTTTTGTACAAAGTTTGATGAGAAGAAATTCAGTAGTGAGGTGGTTATGGATTTGACGATGCCCATTGTGGGTATACTATTGGAGCTACTAGATATTCTTCTTACAAAAGCTGTATAAATTTTAGGGGATGGTACGACAGCCCTTAGTCATCTATGGCCCAACCTCCAAGGACCCAGATGCCCTCCCCCCACTTTTTGCCACAATCTTTTTTAATTTTTTTTTATATTTTTTACTTTTTTTACTTTTTTTTAACATAGACATTTTTTCAACTTTTTTGTATGTCTTAAAATGACATGAAATATACTCAAAACAAAACAAAAAACACATTTAATGTTTTTCGAAATGTAAAATAAGAATGATATACATATGTTAGTCGTGATTTAAAAAAATTAAAAGACTAAATCAATATTTTCACCCAGTCTAAGTTAAGAGAAATTATTCGAATATCTAACGAAAACCGGAAGTGTAGACCAGCTAAGGAAAAGGATTCTTGCTCAATCGTCTTGGTGAATTCTTTTTCATTGATTCCTACCTGGTTTTTATTTAGTGTCTGCTCTGTCGTTGTCGGGTAAACTTCGAAAGGTTAGATTTTCGTTTTTTTTTATTTTCTTTTTTGTTTAGCACTGGCTTGGCGGAGGTCCTTGTAGAAATATTTGCTTGTTCTTCGTCTTCTTGTTTTGGCACTGGCTGACTAAATCCTCGTTTTCTCACCTCTTTTGATTTTGTTTTACACTTATTATTTTATTTCTTCTCTTAGTTTCATACGATTTATTAGTGGTTTTGACTTATTGGAACACCCTTTCAGAATTCCCTAAAAATTTCAACTAACGTCATTAGCCGCTCTTGGAATATTTTTGAGATGCACATAGTATCTTTTGATTGAATATTCTGACCCTTAAACCTAAAGCCGTACCCAGAGGGGAGGTAAGGGGGTTTGAACTCCACCCAAAATGTTTGTCTGACTCGTAAAAACGTAACGAAAATGGATTTAAAGAAATTTTGTATAAGTTTTTTGAGTTTTTTTTTGTGTAAAATCCCTCCCGAAAATTTTTTTTGAGTAAAACCCTTTCCAAAAAAAAAATCCTGGCTGCGGCCTTGCTTAGACCCTTACACTTATCGCTTTTAATGTATTGCAGATATACTTTGAACATAACCTGGGTGCACCTAGTATCTTTTGATTTAGTTTAAAATCCCCTCAGCATTCCCTGAAGGTTCAAGCACTGTTCACCATTCTCTGAAAGATTCAGCTTAATGCCCTCAGCCGTTCTTGACATACTGCTGATGTGCCCTTTTGACAATCAGCATGCAGATACTGCGTTCTGATTTTGCTCGACATCTTTTAACATTCTCTGAAAGCAGTCACAAGTAAATGTAGCACCAGTTGCAAGCAGTAACAGTCACAATCACAAGTTGTCGCAGTTTGAAGTAGTCACTGTTGCAGTCGTAACCAATGGTATTTAAAGCGACAGTAGCAGTAGTAGTGGGACCGAAATTTTCAAGTTAGTACCCTTACCCATTTCTTAGATATTGTAGATATCCATTTTTGATAAATTCGATGCAGATAGTGTCTTTTGATATAGCCCAACATTCCCCAAAATTTCACCTCAATACCCTTAGTCCTTTTGGATGCATCCAGGATCAAACACTCCGCCCTTTCCGTATGATAAACCCTGCATGTTAAAAATAATAATTAACAATTTGTATAATTCACAATTCTTGCCCTGGGGGCTGTGGGGCATGACATCCGATGGGGCAAAGCTATTAGACCTTTCGACTGTTTTGAATAAGATGCCTATTCAGAATATTTCTATAGTTGTAAAGGGGAGCATCTAAAAGGGAAAGAGGAGGGGGGCTTTTGCTCATTCGTTCCTTTTTAACTTCCCTCCCTTCATGATCCTGAAGTTCCAACTTAATACCCTTAGCTACTCCTTAGATATTACTCTTTTACCCTTTTGACAGCCCTTTGTTTGACATCCCTCTCAACACTTTCAAAAGGTTTTACCTTAATACCTTAAGCCTTTTTGGGAGCCCAGGATCAAACTCGCGCCCTTATATATAAAAAAAGGGCAACTTATGTAACCTACGACACTTGTCCCTGGGGCTGGGGGTGGGCTTTGTCATCTCTTAGTTATTTGACTTTTTGAGTATTTTGAACTAAGAACTATTCCAAAATTTTAATTAGGTGTCTTTGGGAACATTGCAACAAAAAAGATTATTGGAGGGGGACTTAATTGGAGGAGGGGGAAATGTATATGGGGACTTATGGGGACTTATTGGAGGGGGTAAATTGTATAATTTAAATCCTCGCACAGGGGGCTTTGGGGGACGTTGGATCCCTGGAGGCATAATAACTAGACATTTTGCCTATTTGGAGCAAAATCATTTTTCAAAATTTTGATCAGCGTTTGGAGGAGAGGGCATATAAATAGGGCAATAATTTCTTTAGGGCAAGGAGGGCTTTGTGCAAGGGGGCAATTTCGAAAATTTTATAAGGAATGATTGATTATATGAAAAACACAGAAAACAACCATTATTAGGAGGAGGCTTGGGGGTCAAAGCCCTCCCCCTCCCCTATGTACTTTCCTGATGTTGGATATGATTTTAGTTTTTTTTTTTGCACCAACCTATTATTTTTGTTTAGATAATTTTGGAGACCACACTGCCTTTCCATGACGATAAATGAAAGTTCAAATAGGGATAAAATCCTTTTAATAGGCAGTAATATTTCGGTCACATATGCAGTGGCCGTCAATAGTTTATATACGAAATAAAATAAAACTAAATATTGTTTAGTAACCTAATTCTTTTCAAAGCAAAAGCGGAAGTTAGCCTCTTTGACCTTCTTGGATCCGGTTCATTAGCGTTCAATGAAATAACACTTGGACAGAGGTTAACTACATTGGGTGGATCGAACTTTACTCTATCTTTACTCGAACTTTACCCCTCGAAATCAAAGAGACAATATCGAACAAATTAAAATGTTCTGGAAAATTAAAAATATGTTCCGAAAGGGCTGAAGTAAAATCCTCAGACTTAGAATCGTGCTTTAAAGCCGATGAAATTGAGTCTTTATGCTGTAATAATCTCATTTCCAAATTCTGGTTATTGCGTCCCACATATGAGCTTCCGCAAGTAGGCTTACATGTGATCTGATAGACCCCACTTTGTTGCCCCAATGAAGTTAAATCCTTCCCAGAATTTAGAAAACTACCCAAAGCATTACTACTATTACTAACAACTCACCGCAGCACCAAGCCGCCTGAGGCCAACACAGCTTCACACGCTCCTCCTCCACCCCAATCTATTCAAAGCCTCCCTTTGTACACCCGCCCACGAAGTTCCCATTTCCTTTAAATCTTTCTTTATGACGTCCTCCCACCCCAGATGAGGACGACCTTCTTTCCGTTTAGTCCTAGACGGTTGGCCGAAAAGAACAATCTTCGGCAATCTGTCATCCTTCATCCGCACAACGTGCCCTAGCCACCTCAACCTTTCTTTCGTTATAGCTCTAGAGAGCGGTATTGAACCACATTTTTCGTATAATCTTTTGTTTGAAATACGGTCAGTCAGCCTGGTACCCAAAACAAACCTTAAGCAATTTCTCTAGAAAACATGTAGAAAATCTTCATCCACTTTTTGGAGCGTTCATGCTTCAGAGCCATATTTGACCACTGTCATCACTGTAGCTTATAATATTGTAATCTTGGTTTGCAGACTTATCTTCCTATTCTTCCAAACTCTTTTTAACTGTGAAAAAAAAAGTATTATTATTCTTTAAAGTTACCTATTAAAACTACTGTCTATTAGTAGGATTTTATCCCTATTTGAACTTTTATTTACTATTTTTGTTTTGTTGTGAGCCCTTGCGTGCTTGTGATGAGTGCTCATTTGTGCTCGAAGAACCTAGGGGAAGGTAAAATATCAGTCATGGAATTTTGGAATTCTGTGTCTTTCCTCAAGGATGGAGACCCTTCTTTCGTTCACCTACCTACATTAATGAAGGGTATTATGTCATTTTCCCATTGTATTTCTTAGACTCAACGTCAGTTTTCACTGTTAAATCTAGTTTGACCCCCCCCATCCGGAACGGAATATTTCCAGAAACAATATCCGAAATTATGCGTTTCAGAAGGGAAGCACCGAATCTAGACACTTGGGATATTCCAACAAAGTTGGTTTGGAGCGCGAAGGATTGGAAGTGAAAGCTGACTGACCTTGATTGATTTTTTTTTTCTTTTATTATATTTGTTCTTGATTATAAAAACAGAAAGATCTTTTGTATCCTGTTGCGTGAAAGTAAATAATACTTCCCGCCTTAAATAAAAATCCTCTAGCTAAAAATTTTAGGCGACACCCTTTAGCCCACCCCTACCTCAATTTAGTCCCATATTTGGAAAGAATAGGACGGCAAATCGTAGTGTGGACTGTTTTCCTGAATTAAGTGCAGAAAAGAAGACAATAAGCAATTCATAAGAAATAGCTTGTTGGTGTGGTTTCAACACAAAAGGGGGAAATTGTCTAAATAGCGCATGCTTAATTTTTTTTTTTGCAGAGTTGGTTAAAATAAACAACTTCGATAAGTTTAACCAATAAACTTGTACATAAGTATTTTGAAAAAAATACATATTTTTACTGCTTTTACTCTTTCCAGTTTTCTGATCGATTTTCTCGAAAAGGGATAGTCTTAAGTTGGTATTACCATACCAGGCAATCGTGGGCCGTTCAAAGTGTACATCCAGGGATAAGACGTTTTTGCTTATAGTTGCATTCCTATATAAATTCCCCTTTTTTGTCATATGAGAAAAATTATGGTGCTCAAATAAGATGATTTTCGTGTAGAGGAACTATGAACTTTAAAGACCAAAAATTGTGGTGCTAAAGTAAGTTATGCTCGCTAAGATCTGTTCCCCGTAAAACGCGGCAAATTTTTGGCAATTAAAAAATGCTTTTAAATAATAAAATACAATTTTTCAACTGAAAGTAAGGAGCCACATCAAAACTTAAAACGAACAGAAATGATTACGTATACGATTGGGTTCACTCCCTAGTCATTATCTCCCTCTTTACGCTAATTTTTTTCGTATTTTCATCAGAGCTATTTGTTCTAATTAACAGCCTTTGAGATTAAGGGGTCATTCTTAAGGAATTGGAACAAAATTTGAACTTAAATGTAAAGAGTGAGGCATTGACTAGGGGGTGAAACCTCTAATATACATAATAAAATATACGGATATAGAAGTTCGTTGCGTAAGTTAATTCGTAAGTTATGTCAGATCAAAATTTCGTGAAAGCCATTTAGCTAAAAAAAAAAGAGTAAAATTAATATGCAAATTCCGTTTTAATTATTCCTGTACGGTGAGCCAACATCAAAGCTGCATTAATTCAAAAATGGAATTGGAACCAAATTTGAACTTAAGCGTAAAGAGTGAGGTACTGAATAGGGGGCGAACCTCCTAATATACATAATGAAAATATACGAATATAGAAGTTCGTTACGCAAGTTAATTCATAGGTTATGTCATATCAAAATTTCGAGAATGCCATTTAGCCCAAAAAAGCTAAAATTAATATGCAAATTTTGTTTTAATTATTTATGTACGGTGAGCCAAAATCAAAGCTGTATTAATTCAAAAACGTTCAGGAATTAAATAAAAAAAACAAGTTTTTAACTGAAAGTAGGGAGCGAAATTAAAACTTAAAGCAACCAGCAATTATTCCGTATATCAAAGGGGCTGTCCCTTTCTTAACGCCTCGCTCTTTACGCTAAAGTGTGACGCTGTCTCACAACTTTATTTTTTAAAACAATAAAAAAAAAAATTGCGTAAAGACCGAGGCGTTGAGGAGGGGACAGCCCCTTTCATATCATTTCTGTTCGTTTTAAGTTTTAATGTCGCTCCTTACTTTTAGTCAAAAAACTTTTTTTTATTTAATGTCGAAAAGGGATAGTCTTAAAATGGTATTATCACACCAGGCGATCGTGGGCCTTTGAAAGTGAACATCCACGGAAAAGACTTTTTTGCTTGTAGTTGTATAAATTGCCCGTTTTTGTCGTATCGGAAAATCTATGCTGCTGAAATAAGATGATTTCGTGGTAGAGAAACTATTAACTATAAATAGAAACTGTGGTGCTAAAATAAGTAATGCTCCACCAATGCGTTTAGCTGAAGTGGCAACCCTGGTATATGCTGATTGTTCAAGATAAGGTTATCGATCTTCAATCAGTTCAGCAAATTCAAAAATTATTTCAAACTATATAATTTAATTATTAAAACAACAAACAACATTTTGGTATATAAGTTTTTATTTAATGAAGTTGCACAAATTTTTGTATTGCAATTCATTTCTGTTTTAAGTTTAAACATTAATTTGACAACTGTATTTAGTTACGATGTATTATGAAAAATATTTTTTTATAAACAATTCCCGCAATACTACTTAAAACCATCAATTAATAGCAACTTTTTGTATATATTGCTTTAACTTTGAACATTTGAAATGTTTCCAAATGCCTCTTTTTCAATAAGCTGGTTTGAATATGGGACAGGCGGTAAAGATATTTTACTATAAGAAGTTATTTTAAAATAAGACAATATAAGATAGAAAATGCTTTATTAAAATAACAGGGAGGAGTTTCTGGGCCAACACTTATCCTGAAATCTTAGACTAAAAATACACTTAAAACCTAATATCTTAAAAAACAGGAGTTACATTGGACACCGCTGTTTGTTTTGTTGAAGAATGCTTTGGAAAATATTTTGAACATTATTTAGGTCTTGTGAAACTATTGCAGCAATATATTCAGGAAATGCTTTCGACATTTGCCTTTTATCAGATTGTCCCTTCCATTTAACCTTCTACGCCCCCCCCCCCATCCTAAGCTAATGCTTGGATATAATCAAAGGTCATAAGCAAAAGATTGTTGTTTTTTTGTTTGGCAATATGAACAGCTACTAATGAGAAATATACTAACTACAAAAATGGTGGTAACGGTCAAAATGAGTTGGTTTTCGTTTATAGAAAAGGTTATATAGTATGTCGAGGTATCAATGACGTAAATTGGAGAACGGTCTATCCCCTCTTGATTCTTTGTCCCTTTAGATTTTGAAAGAAAATGTTTCTTAGGGATAATTTTATTGAAAATCCTTTTTGTGTATTCAGTTAAAAGATAAAAAGGGCAAGAAGGAAACAAGATCCAGCAGTTTTATCTGATAAATTTGAATTGAAATCTCGAAAAATAACACCGTTCCGTATTGTCAAACATGATGCCCGCAACAAAATAGCCCAGAACAACAATAACCTGGTCAGAAAGGTGCGGAGTAATTTCTTTAGGGCAAGGAGGGCTTAGGGCAAGGGGGCAAGTTCGAAAATTTATAAGAAATGAGTGATTATATGAAAAACACAGGAAACATCTCTCATTAGGTGGAGGCTGTGGGTAAACGCCCGCCCCCTCCCCTATGTACTTTCCTGATGTTGGATATGATTTTAGTTTTTTTTTTTTTTTGCATCAACCTTTTATTTTTATTGTGTTTTGTGTCGTGCGTGCTTGTGATAAGTGCTCATGTGTTCTTGAAGAAGACCAAGGGGAATGTAAAATATCAGTCATGGAATTTTGAAATTTTGTGTCTGCCCTCAAGGATAGAGACCCTACTTTCGTTTCACCTACCTATATTAATGAAGGATATTATGTCGTTGTCCCATTGCAGTTCTTCAACTTAACGTCAGTTTTCACTGTTAAATCTAGTTTGAACCCCCAGCCCTCAGGAACAGAATATTGCCAGATTCAATTTCCGAAATTATGCGTTTCAGAAGAGAAGCACCGAATCTAGATACTTGGGATATTCCAACAAAGCTGGTTTAGAGCGCGAGGAATTGGAAGTCAAAGCTGACCAATCTTGATTGATGTTTTTTCTTTTATTATATTTGTTCTTGATTATAATAACGGAAAGATCTTTTGTAGCCTGTTGTGTGAAAGTAAATAATACATTTCACCTTAAATAAAAATCCTCTAGATGAAATTTTTGGGCGACACCCTTCATTGCACCCCTCCCCTAATTTAGTCCCATATTATATGGTCCCCCAATATATACCCTCAAGAATAGAGACCCTAATTTCGTTTCACCTACCTATATTAATGAAGGATATTATGTCGTTGTCCCATTGCAGTTCTTCAACTCAACGTCAGATTTCACTGTTAAATCTACTTTAAATCCCCATCCCCCTAAGGAGCAGAATATTGCCAAATTCAATTTCCAAAATTATGCGTTTCAGAAGGGAAGCACCGAATCTAGACACTTTGGATATTCCAACAAAGCTGGTATGGAGCGCGAGGAATTGGAAGTCAAAGCTGACCGACCTTGATTGATTTTTTTTCCTTTTATTATTTTATTTCTGGACTATAATAACGGAAAGATGTTTTGTAGCCTGTTGAGTGTAAGTAAATAATACTTTTCACCTTAAATAAAAATCCTCTAGCTGAAATTTTTAGGTGACACCCTTTAGTGCACCCCTCCCCCAATTTAGTCCCATATTTGGAGAAAAAAGGACGAAAAATCGTAGTGTGGACTACTTTCCTGAAAAAATGCCGAAAATAAGGCAATAAGCAATACAAAGAAAATAGCTTATTGGTGTGGTTTCAACAGAAAAAGGGGAAATTGTCTAAATAGTGTAGGCTTAACTTTCTTTTTTTTTTGCAGAGTTTGTTAAAAAAACAGCTTTGATAAGGATAACCAATAAACTTGTACATATGTATTTCAAAGAAAAATACATATTTTGACTGTTTTTACTGTTTCCAGTTTTCTGATCCATTTTTCTCGAAAAGGGATAGTCTTAAGTTTGTATTACCATACAAGGCAATCTCGGGCCGTTGAAAGTGAACATCTAGGGATAAGACGTTTTTGCTTGAAGTTGCGTTCCTACATAAGTTGTCCTTTTTTTGTCAAACGAGAAAAACTGTTCTGCTCAAATAAGATGATTTCTGCGTAGAGAAACTATGAACTATAAAGAGAAACTGTGATGCTAAAATAAGTTATGCTCCCTAAGATCTGTTCCCCATAACACGCGGCAATTTTTTGGAATGTACCACGTGCTCTATGTGCGGCTTCATAGAGACCCTGAGTATCACCATCGCATTTACCTGGAGTGACAGCCTTGGTGTATGTCTGTGTTGCCAGAAGGTGAAACAAAAAATACACCAGACCATTTGAAAAACATGCCAAAAAATACGCCAGAGCCTTTAAAAACTAAAACTACCAACACGGTGTGTTCCTAAAGTGTTAAAATTTTCCCAAATTTGCGTGTTTCCCAACAATTTTTGGTGCAAAAGTAAAAAAATGGCGTGTTGTGGCTTGCGCCGTGGCATACGCATGGCCCGCTAAGTGTAGCTGGATTAGCTTTAGGTCAAATCTTTCGAATCGAACATGGCAAAAAGGCGGTTTTGGTTATATCAAACTTCGGGCGAATCTTTTGAAACAAATACGGAAAAATACGGTCCGTACTTTTTGTTAATCCCTCTGCCTTTTTTTCAAAATCCTCAATATTTCGTCGATAAAAAAAAAAGAAAAAATTGTATCACGAAAGTGCCAAAAATTGTAGCACTTGCTACAGTGCTACACATGATGAAATTCTAAACGTGCAAACGTGCTAAACGTGCGAACGTGCTAAAATAGTACTTTCATGCTAAGACCAGACCAAGATTTGACCCTAATATAACTCTAGTTTTACCTTAAATTATTTCTGAGACCACACTGGCCAATCATGATAAAACAAAAAATCGCGAAGAAAGGAAGAAAACGAGGACAATTAAGTTACCCTTTCACCGTTACTAAGAGAGGGTCGTCCAATTTTAGTTTGGTGTTTTTATTTTAAGGTTTGGTTTTTATATTTTTATCAGTTTTATTCTGCACTGAGGACGGTCAAGCGGAGGTCTTGACCGAAATATTTGCATAATTTTTCAATTTTTTCACTGGCTGCTAATTGTCCTCGTTTTCTTCCTTTCTTCGTGATTTTTCGTTTTATTAGTTTTACCTTGCTTCCTTACCCTTGGTTCAAACTTAGCACCAATCTTACGAAACGAACACAGCAAAAAGGTGGTCCTGGTTATACCAAACTTTGCGCAAATCTTTCGAACCAAATACGGCAAAATGCGGTCCGTAATTTTTGTTAATCCCTCTGCCTTTTTTCAAAATCCTCATTATTTCTTCGATGACAAAAAGAAGAAATTGTATCACGAAAGTGCTACAAATTGTAGCACATGCTACAGTGCTGCATATGATGAAATGCTTAACGTACGAACGTGCTAAAAATAGTACTTTCATGCTAAGACCAGACAAAGTTGTGCCCCTAGTGTAACTCTAGTTTGACATTGCTTGTTTACACTTGGTTTACCCTGCTCCACTTTCACGGAAAAACAACCATTTCAACCATTGCACTAAAAAAATATTACATTCAGATACTGGTACAGAAATTTTAGCATACTCCGCCACTGTAGGTTTGGACGGTTCTAGTAGACAACAAACTCAACGTAATCGATGAAATGAGGTTTCAATTCTGGTATTTAGCCTGTTGCAAAAATGGGTTTTGACTATGGCTGAAAAATAACAGAAAGAAACTAATCAACCACGAGAGATGACTGGCGATATTTTGGGAAAAGCACTCAAAACAAAAGAACTTTTTTTAAATTGCTATCAAAAAAGGAATTTTTGGTCCCACTTTATTACCAAGTGCAGACTAGGCTAAACACTGAAAGTTTGAAAGTAAAAAATAAGTTAAAAATAGCCATAATGAGATTTTGATGATAGTTAAAACTCTTGGAGAGATTGTAAGTCGTGACCACAGTTTATATAATTATCCAGTAAGTTTATCGCAGATCATTTCTGGTCTTCATTCTCGGTACGAACAAAAAGCTCCTCCCACTTCTTTCTGCATTAGCGGGTTAGTCTGTTTCCGTCAATCAATGAGAAATGGTAACAAAGTGCATTATTCGTAATAGCGGGTTTCCACTTGTTTCGTGTCCAAGAGAAATCTGACTTGTCTACCCGTGAAAAGATCTAATGCCGCTTATGTTTCTATCTGCAAAAACGTTCTCTGGAGCACTCGCACCTTGGTCCGAGTTTTTATAATGGGTGAGATAGGGTATGATCATACGGCTAATTCTATAAACTGTGGTCGTGACACTGGTTCAATGATTAAAGGAGACTTACTCTATTTTTACATTTTAGGAGCATCCCGATGACCAAAACAGCGGTAAATTTCAGACACTCTGATTACTCAAAAACAGCCATTATCCAGGGTAGGCTACCCCGAGTGCCAAAACCTGGTGGAACGTGGGGCTGCTGCAAAGACTTAACTTTTAGAAAGTGTTTTTATTGCTTAGTTGACAGTTCATACTGAAACCAGAGTTAATTTTATTTTATTTAAATCAATTTTATCAGCCCAAGGAGCAGGCCTATATAACCCTATTTTAGGTCAAATTATGAGGCAGTTTGCCTGTGGGTTTCTTGAACCTGTGAATCATTAGTGCTGCTGTTCAAAAGGGGACTTTAGATCGTTTTAAAAGAGCTTTAAAGACAAACAATAAAATAGCAATTCTATTCACTTATTTCACATACAAGGAATGTCTTTAAAGTTTTAATGCTTCCTCCAACAAATCGAAAAACGTAATGTTAATTGTCTTATCTTTTAAATATTACATAGCAGCTCCTCCCAAAGTAGAAGTTCAAGGTTTTCTGTTAGCGAAGGGAGAAATTTACGGTTTGAAGGGGAATTTTTATTAGACAAAAACTAGCAGTTTAATACAATGGAGTTTAAAAATTTTGTTTAATATTTTTAAACGAAATTTTCTAAAAAGGTGTCAATCGTTGGGGAATGCGCCAAGCGATCCAGGGAATATGCTATACGGGGTAAAGGCTTAGAAATGGGCCTCTTCAAAAGGTAACATGCAAGAACAAAAAGAGATATTTTTATATTGCAAATTTTACCCCTATTTTTATGTTTCGGTTCGTGTTTGTACTGCAACATCCCCAGGTACCCCCCACCCTTCCAACGGTCTCGTGTACCATCAGGTTACGTAGAGAGAAGTAAAGTAATAATTGATGAAAACTAATTCAAAAACAGATAAAAATGGGGAAAACAAGGAAATAGGATTCATCGATGTATGGTGCATGTTATAAAGTACGCATTCTATATTTTTCGTGTTTATTTTCTTTGTATAGTCTAGGGCTATATGAGACCACTAGAAGGAGGTGTGGAAGAATTGTCAAAAACGCAAACCAAATCAAAGGAGTAAGCAAAACATTAGGAATATAAAAATGTGTCTATTTTTGTTCTAGTATGTCTGCTTCTGAAATGGTCCAATTCTGAACCTTTTCGCCATGCAGGGAAGAACTGTGTAAAGAGAGGCAGAACCTTGCGAGAACATGTGGCACTCTGATGATGAACATTAGGCTTCATTAAGTAAGCAAACCAATCGAGATAGCTTTGTTTAAATTTATAGTTATTTATTTCTGATCAACACCTGGATCACGATACCAAATAAGACCCACCTGAAAAAAAAATTAAAGCATATTTTATCGCTCTATCTCAGAATTAGGGGGGGGGGGAGTTATTCTGGACGCGACTCTGAACACCCAATAAGTAGAAACTCTCTGAATGTAATGAAGTATGATTTTTTTCTTTTTTTATTGTGCTCAGTTCGGATATGAAATCTTCCAACAAATAGCAATATTTAGCGATACCAGCCACTGGTGAAAATAAAAGAGCTAAACTATCACAATAAACACAAAAATCAAAATTTGTCTCTACTTTATACGAGAATTATAAAAGGGTGATCTACGTAGACTCATAGGACAGAAACAATATATAAAAAAAAAAGAAAGTTAACATGGGATTTTAAAGACAGCCATAATGAAATTAACATGGGATTTTAAACGGAGCCCTGTGACATCACGAAAGCCCCTGTTTTCAGCTGTCAAGATTCCCATGAAACTCCCCAGGGGTTCTATATTATTACTACACAAGTAATAATAATAGGAAATTGACATAGAATTTTAAAGGGTCAGATAAGTAGAGCTACCAGCCCCTCAAGTCCTCGCACCTGTGCAATATAGTCATCGGTCCTATTAAGGAAACACAGCTCGCAAGACCTCCACGACACACCCCTCTGGACTCCAATAACATCACATGACTTACCCCCTCTTAAACTGTCAGGTGTAATATGCTTGACATGATTTTATGCAAGAATGCATCAGGAACCCCTATGAAATCCCCACTTGTAACTTATCGATACCACGCAAGTTAAGTGATGTCGCGTTATGATTGCGCACCCCTCACTATCACATAATATTTTTTGATATTTTTTTTTTCGCACGAAAATTTCAAAGCATTGTATTCTTTCTTTTAATTTAATGACGGCGCAAACTTTACGTAAGGTCGGCATACACTGTTGTAGAATGACGGCGCGTATCGCTGTCGCTTAAAACCTTTTTTGGCATTTTGTTTTCTTTCTTTTAATTTAATGACAGCGCACACTTTATGTAAGGTGAAATTTAAAACATAGAAGAGAAAAAATATTAAAAGCATAGCCAAGGTTAGGTTACGTGAAGTTAGGTGATGCGTCATCTAACCTAACTTAACCTAGCCTAGGCTATATTTTTAATATTTTTTCCATGTTTTTCATTGTTTCCTCGGGTTTAATAGATCCAGGGCATGAAAATAACCTCGAGACCAGAATGGTGCAGCAATACCATTTTTAACACACTTCTGAGGGCCATTTCCAATAAGGATATGTTACCACTTGAGGGCTTTAAAAAATTATTTACCATATTTTAGTTCGGAATTTTCTCAGGGAAGACAACAAAAGTTCAAGTACTCTTCTGAATTTTCTCAAGGAAGAGAAATAACAGTTCGATTCCGATGTTGCCCAATGAATAGAAAAAGTTCTTGTTCAATTCTAAATTTTCACAAACGAAAAAGAAGTCCCTCTTCAGTTCTAAATTTTCTCAAAAAATAAAAAAAATGTCAAGTTCTTTTCTGATTTTTTTCCGTAGAAGAGAGAAAGTTCCGCTTTAATTCCGAGCTTTCTCAAAGAAGTGAAGAAAATTTCAAGTTCTGTTCAGAAATTGTCCATAGAAGATAGCAAAAACTATACTTCAATTCTGGATTTTTTTCCAAAAATATACTCCCGTTCTGAGATTCCTTAAAGAATTTAAAAAAATCCACTTTGGTTCTGAATTTTTTCACAGAAGAGAAAAAAGTGTTAAACTCCGATTATGAATATTTTCCGAAGAATAGAAAAAAGTTACTCCTCAGTTCTGAATTAATGTAAACAATTTCATTATTCCAAATATTTCTCTTTCTTTGACATTCAAAGCTACGATAATTTCATCATGAGCGCCCGCTTTCTTGAAATATTTCATTTTCACCTTTTAAAATAAGATTTGATTGTTTATCCTTCCAATGTACAAATGTACAAATGCTCGAAAACGAACAATAACCTAGCTATTCTCGATGAGCAGCCATCGATTACCACGGAGGTAGTCGCACAAAAAATCTTGGAAGTGTCAGAACTTGCTGTAGAATTGGTGGAATCGGAATTATGGAATCGGGGTTAGAAGTGGGGAATCCGGAACTGACGAAACCGGAGCCGGATTTGGAGTTGGAATCGGAGGGGGCATAGATGGAGCTGGAGTCGGCTGTAACGGGGTAGAAGCAGGCAGAATTGGAGGTGGAAGCGTTGTAATTGGGGGTCAGAAGTGGGGTTATCACCCTAATGAAAAAATATATTGAAATCACTTAGGAAAGATGAGAGGATGTCAGAGTGGTGCCAGGTGGCTGTGGCACGTTGGTGTCAATTGGCAGGGTGTATTACGTAGGGCTGGGTTGCAAAAACATGAATAAATGAATTGATTGTATGATTTTTAACAAGAAATTTCTAAAAATGTCTTAGAAATGAGGGTGGAACGTCAAAGAGTGCCAGGGTCCAGTAATAGTGTGGCATAGGATGGGAATTTAGATGGTGTATCACGGAGGGCTGGGTTGCAAAAACATGAACAAATGGATTTAATGCATGATTTTAAACAGGAACATATCTGGAAAGTGTCTTAGGAATGAGGATGGGGATGTCAGGGAGTGCCAAGGGGGCCAGTAATAGTGTGACACAGGATGGGATTTGAGATTGCGTATTACGGAGGGTTGGGTTGCGAAAACATGAACCAACGAATTTAATGTGTGATTTTTACCAGAAAAATATCTCGAAAATTTCTTATGAATGAAGATGGGGGTGCAGAGAGTGTAAGAATACTATTAATGGTGTGACACAGGTTGGGAATTGTCGAAAAATAATAGCAATAGAAAATATGTCCATTTGGTGTATCAAAGCGTTAGAAAAATGCATAAATGATGATAATAGGTGTCACAGGGTGTCATCATTTTGCCTATTTTTATGAAACCAGTGGAAACAAGAAGTAGGCTTTTTCAAAAAATGTTTTACATAATCTGTGGAGTGAATTTCCTTGGAAATTCAACCTCTAGCAGTGAAATGCCATGTTTCTGCTGTTAAAAAAAACAGTGTTTAATTTAGATTCAGAAGCTTATTTTCAGAGGGAAAGTATTGAAAATGTCTTAGGAATGATGAAGGGAATGTCAGAGGGTGCCACAAAGCAGTAATAGTGTGCTACTTTGGCGCTATTATCTGTTGACTATTTTGCTTGGGGTATCACACTCTAGCAAAGAAATGTCGAGTTCCTGCAGTTCAAAAAAAGTGTTTAATTTAGGCTCATGAGCTTGTTTTTGGTGAGAAAAGGTTGAAAATGTCCTAGAGATGATGAAGAGTGGTGCCACGTGGATGTTAGATGTGTAAAGCTGTTATGATGTGGAGTGTTTTGTGGAGTATCATGAATGGTTTGGCTTGCAAAAAGTTGAATCAATGGGTTGAAGTATAATTTTTAACAAGAAATGTCTGAAAAAATTCTTATGAATGATGAAGGGGATGTTAGAGGGTGTCACAGAGCAGTAATAGTGTGGAATTTTGGCATGAATTGCTTGGAGTATCACACTCTAGCAATGAAATGACGACTTCTCTCAGTTCATGTGAAAACAGTGTTTAATTTAGATTCACTAGCTTATTTTTGGAGTGATACAGTTGGATTTGTTCTAACGGGGGGGAGGGGGTGTTGAGGGGTGGTGCTATCTGGATGATGGAGGGGGAGGTGTGTAATGTTACGGTGGGGTGGGAGTGTTTTGAAGGTTATCATGAATGGCTTGGCTTGCGGTAAGCTTGAATCAATGGGTTTAATGTATAATTTTTAACAAGAAATGTCTGAAAAATATATTAGGAATGATGAAGGGAGTGTCAGAGGGGTGTCGCAGAGTAGTAATAGTGTGGTACAGTGCCGGGAACCGCTGGTAAATAAGAGCAATAAAAATATATCCATTGAGGGTGTTCAAACATTAGAAGACACTTAAAATATTAATGACGGGTGTTGCAAGGTGTCACGGAGCAGTAATAGCGTGGTACTGTACCGTAATTTGCATAGCGTGAGTCTTTTCTCTAAGAAAACAAACAAAGGCAGAAATGACTAAAAAATGAAGAATTTATGAACTATTTCAGTTACTTAACACAGAGTTTTGTAATATTGGTCCGTTTCTTTAAGAAAAGACACAAAAATAGAAAAATGTATTAAATTTTTCCTGATTATTCGCGCGATATGATTAAAATGAAGAATTCATGAAGTATTTCGGTTAGTTAATACTAAGTTTTGTAATAATGGTCCATTTCTAAAAGCAAACACACAAAAATTAAAGAAATGAATTAACTTTTCCTTGAATACCCGCGCGATATGATTTAAATGAAACATTTATGAAGTATTACGATTAGTTAATACATAATTTTGTAATAATGGTCCGGTTCTCTAAGAAAACACACAAAAATAGAGAAAATACATCAAATTTTCCTTGATTACCCGCCCAATATGATTAAAGTGAACAATTTGAGAACTATTTCAGTTAGTTTAGACTACTTTTTGTAATAATCGTCCGTTTCTCAAAGGAAAGACACAAAAATAGAACAAATTTATTAAATTTTTCGTGATTAACCGAGTGATATGACTAGGAGGAGGAATTTATGAACTATTTCAGTTAGTTAAGATTAAGTATTGAAACAATGGACCATTTTCCTTAGAAAAGACATAACATGACTCATTCCCCCTGGGATTAGTTGTTAGCATCTCTGACTTTCTATAATACACGCTTCTTTTGCATATATTACGATAAGCCTTTTTTCACGTTTTTTTCGTTTGTCGTGTTTTTTAACTGTTTTTTCTGTGTTTTTAATATT
Source organism: Artemia sp. Qi Xiang Cuo (assembly GCF_049724085.1). Lineage (NCBI taxonomy): Eukaryota > Metazoa > Arthropoda > Branchiopoda > Anostraca > Artemiidae > Artemia > Artemia sp. Qi Xiang Cuo. The sequence continues at coordinate 36,919,342 of NC_142813.1, read as the reverse complement.
GTTTGTAAATTTGTTTGAAATCATAAAACTTTAATTTACAAAGTCAGTGTTTTTAAGATTTTTTATTTAGTACGATGAAGGAGTTAGCATAATTTAAGCACCTCTTCCGTCTTTACTGCTAGAAATAAATTTAGCGCAATTGTCTCTTAAAATAAATATTCCCCGTCTTCGTGGCAATTGACGCAGGTGTACGGAAAAACAAGGGATACGTTCAGAATCCTGCCAGGTGTGTCATGGAGATGACAGAGGTGTGTCTTGTGACGTCGAGGGAATGTCTTTTTTCTTGAAAGTATTGAGTATGACAGAATATTGGGAATGGCTTGATAGTTCTCATGCTTGGAGCGCTGTTCCAATGGAAGGGAATTGACCTTTCGAGTCATAGCGTGGACAAAGAACTAAAGAATAAGAAAAAGGAAACACCTCGAACGTTTCGAAAAAAAAATACTAAAAAAGGTATGAGGTGACAGTAATGCGCGCCATCATTACATAAAAGTGTGTGCTGACCTTATATAAAGTATGCGCCGTCATTAAGTTTTTAAAAAAATGTAAAAATAAAGTATTAAGTGACAGTGATGCGTGCCGTCATTCTATAAAATGTATAACGACCTTACATAAAGTGTGCACGGTCATTAAATTCAAAGAAAGAAAATATGTTTTGAACGTTTCGCGCGAAAAAAAAACATCAAAAAGGTAATACGTGACAGTCATGGTTGCGCAATCATAACGTGAAATCACATAAGGTGTGTGCTGTCGTTAAGTTACAAGTGAGGATTCTCCATAAGTTCCTGACGCAAGGCTACATAAAACTATGTCAAACATATTACACCTGACCGTTTAAGAGGGGGGAAGTTATGTGATGTCATTGGAGTCCAGAGGGGTGTGTTATGGGGGTCTTTTCAACTATATTCTTTTTAATAGGACTGGTGACCGCATTGCACAGGTGTGAAGGCTTGAGAGGGGGGGAGTTCCACTTATCTGACCCTTTAAAATCCTATGTTAATTTCCTATTATTACTTCTTATGTAATAATTCGACCATATGGGAAAATACAAAAACAATAGGGCTTGCTATAGAACACCTCGGGAGTTTCATGGCATTCTTGAAAGCTGGACACAGGGGATGTTGTGATGTCACAGGGCTCCATTCAAAATCCCAAGTTAATTTCACTATGACTGTCTTTAAAATTCCATGTTAATTTCCCAATGGAAGTTGCAGAAATCCTATATTAATTTCCCTATTATTGCTGTTTGTCTACTATCTAAAATATACTCCAATTAATCATACTGAAACACCTAAAACTTTTTCCAGCTGGAAACAGGGCTGCAGTTAAAATCCCATGTTAATTTTTCTAGGGATGACTTTAAAACCCCGTGTTAATTTCCTTATTATTGCTACTTGGCTATTATTCCCTACCAAAATCTAATTAATTATGCTGAAACATCTGGGAATCTTGCCTAGAAACAGAGATTTTGTGATGCCATGACGTATTAGGGCATGAGTTTAAAATCCCATGTTAATCTGCTATGTGTATTGCACAATAGATTGAGGGGATACTACTTTTAATTCTTAACTTTTGGAATTTAAATTTAACCAAGATTCAAGTAGAACTGCTGAAGCGCTCATTTAAAGAATTAGCGAAGCTTGGGAACCCATTATTCATAGACTGAAAACTCATAAAAAACGCCATCCCCCTCCTATAGGCCCAACCTTCTTGAGATCTACTAGGATAGCGGCCATCAATGCCTCTACCAGAATTGTGGCCATGTCAGAACAATATTTCCAGGTTCGGCTCATTATTAGTATTTTTCAGTGATTTTAGTTTTATTTTGTTTAGTCGTTTTATTTTCTGGCAATAGATTGGAACTTGAACTTGATGATGACAAGCACACGTCCCTTCGAAATTAACGTTTAAACAAAATCAAGACCTGAAATTCATAGCATAGGTAAGCTTATTACCATCTACCTTTACTATGTATAAGAGTCAGATTGGCCTTAGAAAATATATTATGTTCGCTTTTAATTGACATCGTTTTGTATTGCTTAATAAAAATGCTATTTGTAGCATTTCTTCGGTATTTCTGCCTGAGAATTAAGAATTTGGTTTGTTATTTAAGATTTGTATTAATAAGTGTCTAATAATTTAATAATTTATGTTTTTAGTTAAAGTCATTTAGTAGAGGTGGAGGTAAATTGATCCGTCAGAGCTCACTCGAAATACAACTGATCTTTGGCGTCAATCACGGACAGGGGGTAGTGAGGGGTGTACCTGCCGTCTAGATTTTTTCTTGCGCTCTAGATTTTATAAATACTTTTTCTTGTATTTTCATTGAAAAAAATCGGAAAAAATTGCCCCCACTCCCTAGATTTTGAACAGTCTAATCCCACACGCCTACATTATCATGAATTGGTGCCAGTGTAACTAATTAGGGAAGAAGATTTTTGGGGTTAATTTTGAGACCCCCCTCCCATAGTCCCAACAAAATAAATAATTCGCTGCGATAAACACCTTTTCCCATTAAAAAGTTATGTGTAAAAAATGGGCAACTTGAATAATCTACGACCTTTGTCCCAGGGGCTGTGGGGATTTTTCATTCCTGTAGACATATATGTTGAACCTTTCAACTATTCCGAGCAAATTTACTATCTAAAAATTTTGATCCTAGGTCTTTAGGGCTATTAGTGCAAGGAAGGAATAAGGGCACAAGAAGAGTGCTAGATATCCGCAAATCGCTTAGGAGTCGTTAAAAGAACAGTAATTCGCTTTGATATTGCCAATGTCTTCACAGATGTGTATTCTGGATGGACGGCCCTCCACCGGTCCCCAAATGTCCCCCACCGGTCCCCAACTGCCCCTCCGGACCCCCAAAGGCCCTCCCTGTGCCCCAAAGGCCCTCCCTGTGCCCCAAAGGTCCTCCGCCGGTCCCCAAAGGCCCATCGAGCTCCCAAAGGACCAACGGGGTCCCAAAGGCCCTCCACCGGCCCCCAACTGCCCCCCAGGCACCCAAAGGCCCTCCCCTGGTCCACAAAGGTCCCCCGGGCTCCCAAAGGACCAACGGGGTCCCAAAGGCCCTCCACCGGTCCCCAAAAGTCCCCCAGGCACCCAAAGGCCCGCCCTGTGCCCCAAAGTTCCACCCAGTCCCCCCATGGCCATCCCCGGGCCCCCCAAAGGCCCAACGAGCTCCCAAAGGACCAACGGGGTCCCAAAGGCCCTCCACCGGTCCCCAACTGCCCCCCAGGCCCCCAACGGCCCATGCTGTGCCCAAAGGCCCTCCCTGTGCCCCAAAGGCCCTCCCCCGGCCCCCAAAGGTCCCCCGGACCAGAGAAGCGCCGCCGGGATAACACACACACACACACACACACACACACACACACACACACACACACACACACACACACACACACACACACATACACACACACAGACACACACACACAAACACACACACACACACACACACACACACACACACACACACACACACACAAACATAGGTGAGTGTTGTCTGAAAACTATGATTTGTGATATGTAATTTGATATATCTGACTTTTGATAACCGGATTTCTTAGTGTTTCGTAGGTGTGTGGTGTCTGAAACCTATGATTTGGGGTGTATGGGTTGCTATTTTTTTACTTTTCTGAGTTGGATTTCTTAGCCATTCGTAGGTATGTGTTGAGTGAAACCTATGATTTGGGGTGGTTAATTTGCTATTTTTGACTTTTCTGAGCTAGATTTCTTAGTATTTCGTAGGTGAATGCTGTCTGAAACTTATGATTTGGGAGGTATAGTTTGCTTTTTGGACTTTTCAGAGCTAGGATTCTTAGTCACTCATAGGTGTTTGTTGTCTGAAACTTCGAGTTTGGGGTGAGTAGTTGGCTATTTCAGACTTTTCTGAGCTAAGGTTTCTTAGTATTTCGTAGGTGAATGCTGTCTGAAACTTATGATTTGGGATATGTAAATTGCTATTTCGGGCTTTTCTGAGTTAGATTTCTTAGTCTTTCATAGGCGCGTGATGTCTGAAACCTATGATTTGGGCTATATAATTTCCTTTTCTGACTTTTCATAACCGGATTTCATAGTCTTTCGTAGGTGTGTGGTGTCTGAAACCTATGATTTGGGATGTATGGGTTGCTATTTTTTTAATCTACTGAGCTGGGTTTCTTAGCCTTTCGTAGGTGTGTGTTGACTGAAACCTATGATTTGGGATGGTTAATTTGTTATTTTTGACTTTTCTGAGCTAGATTTCTTAGCCTTTCATAGGTGTGTCCTTTCAGAAAATTATGATTTGGGAGGTAGTTTGCTTTTTGGACTTTTCATAGCTCGGATTCTTAGTCACTCATAGGTGTTTGTTGTCTGAAACTTCGAGTTTGGGATGAGTAGTTGGCTACTTCAGACTTTTCTGAGCTAAGGTTTCTTAGTATTTCGTAGGTGAATGCTGTCTGAAACTTATGATATGGGACATATAAATTACTATTTCGGGCTTTTCTGAGTTGGATGTCTTAGTCTTTCATAGGTGTGTGATGTCTGAAACATATTATTTATGATTTTTAGAATGCTATTTAATAATTTTATTGTATAGTTTTATAATAATTTAATATGTATTTGTTGTATGAAAAATAAGATTTTGGATGTATATTTTGCTATTTAAGTATTTTCTGATATAAGGTTTTCTAGTATTTCTTAGGTGACTGTTGTCTGAAACCAATAGTTTGGGATGAGTAGTTTGCTATTTTTGACTTTTCTGAGCTAGGTTTCTTAGTCTTTCGTTGGTGTGTGTTGACTGAAACCTATGATTTGGGATACGTAGTTTGTCATTTTTGACTTTTCTGAGCTGGATTTATTAGCCTTTCCTAGGTGTGTGTTGACTGAAACCTATGATTGGGATGAGTAGTTTGCTATTTTTGTCTTTTCTGAGCTAGATTTCTTAGCCGTTCATAGGTGTGTGTTGTCTGAAACTTATGATTTGGGATGTGTAGTTTGCTATTTGAACTTTTCAGAGCTATGATTCTTAGTACGTCATAGGCGTTTGTTGTCTGAAACTTCTAGTTTGGGATGAGTAGTTTAGCTATTTCAGGCTTTTATGAGCTAAGGTTTATTATTATTTAATAGGTGAATGATTTCTGAAAACTATGATTTTGGATATTTAAATTAATATTTAGATCTTTTCTGAGTGGGGTTTCTTAGCCGTTCTTAGGTGAGTGTTGTCTGAAACCTATGATTTGGGATGTGTGGATTGCTACTTTTGACTTTTCTGAGCTGAATCTCTTAGCCTTTCATAGGTGATTGTTGTCTGAAACCTATCGGGTGGGATGACTAGATTGCTCGATTTGAATTTTCTGAGCTAGGTTTCTTAGCCGTTCTTAGGTGAGTGGTGTCTGAAACCTAGGATTTGGGATATGTAAATTACTATTTCGGGCTTTTCTAAGCTAGATTTCTTAGTCTTTCATATGTATGTGTTATCTGAAACCTATGATTTTGGATTTGGGGGTTGCTATTTTTTGACTTTTCAGAGCTGGATTTCTTAGCCGTTCATAGGTGAGTGCTGTCTGAAACTTGTGATTTGAGATGGTTAATTTGATATTTCCGGCATTTATTAGCTAGGTTTCATAGCCTTTCATAGGTGTGTGTTGTCAGAAAATTACGATTTGGGATGTGTAGTTTGCTATTATAACTTTTCAGATCTAGGATTCTTAGTCCATCATTGGTGTTTGTTGTCTGAAACCAATAGTTTGGGATGACTAGTTCGCTATTTCAGGCTTGTTCATTTTGAATTTCTGTCATGAAATGCAAGAGTTGGAAAATTAGGGTCTTAGTCCACCAGCTCAGTATTAGGGTCCCAGTCCACAGCCTGAACGTGAAATTCACTATCAGATGGGTCTTAGTCCACCAGCCTGAATGGTGGAAATCCACTAGCTCAATATTGGGGTCTCAGTCCACCAGCCTGAATGGTGGAAATTCACTAACTCCGAATTAGGGTCTTAGTCCACCAGCCCGAATGGTGGAAATTCAATAGCTCAGAATTGGTGTCTTAGTCCACCAGCCTGAATGGTTGAAATTCACATTAGACGACACAAAAACTTACACACACACAAAAACTTACACACACGCACAAAAACATACACACACACACACAAAAACATACACACACACACACATTATAAATTAAATCATTCACAAAAAAAATTAAACACACACGACGAAACTTACACACACACACACACACAAAATCTTACACACACACACACACACAAACTGACACAAGAACACTAAAACAAACATGCACACAAAAAATTAAATTCACACAAAAACTCAAACACACAAAAACAAACAAAAAACAAACACACACACACACACACTAAAACACACACACACAAAAAAAAACTAACACACAAACACAAAAACATACACACACACACACACACGCACGAAAAAAAAAACAATTGAACACAAAAAAAACTCACACACACTAGAACAAAAACATACAAACACACAAACACACACAAAAAATAACACAAACACACACACTAAAACTAACACACACACGCAAAAACTTACACACACAAAAACTTACACGCACACACACACACAAACACGAAAACACAATAAAAAATTCACTCGAAAAATAAAATGATAAAAAAAAAGTAAATACACACAAAAACTTACACACACAAACACACACACAAAACTTACACAAACAAACACACGAAAACTCACACACACACGCCAAAACTTACACACACACAAAAACTTACACACACACACACACACACACACAAAAACTTACACATTAACAAAAAAAAAATCAAACACAAACACTAACAAAAACTAAAACACACACACACACATACACAAAACTTACACATACACACACGAAAACTTACACACACACGCCAAAACTTACACACACACAAAAACTTACACATGCACACGAAAACTTACACACACACACACGAAAACTTACACACACACGCCAAAACTTACACACACACACACAAAAACTTACACACACACACACACACACAACATACACACACACACACACACACACAAAAAAATACAAATGCACACGAAAACTTAAAAGCAGATAAAAACTTACATGCAAACAAAAACTTACACACACACACACACAAAACTCAAACACACCCACAAACACACGAACACAAACAAACACACGCACACACTAACACAAAAAAAAACAAACACACACAAACACACACACACACACACACAAAAAATTACACATGAACACAAAAAAAATATCACACACACTCAAACAAACTTACACACACACACACACACAAAAAATCAACACACACACACAAGACAAAATAAAAACACAAAACCTCTAATACACACAAACAATCGTAAACACAAACAAACAAAATAACACACAAATACAAAAAAACACAAACTTACACACACAAAACACACACACACACACACACACACACACACAACACACACCAAAAAACACCAAATATCCAATTACACCACCAAACCAATTATAATCTACACACGACATAGAATAGACACCAAATAAAATACACACACACACAAAAAAAAAAACCATAGCTCAAACAAATACAAGCACACAAACTAAAAACAGAACAACCACACATACACACACACACAACAACTTACACACACATAAACTAACACACACACAAAAAAAAACACAAACACACACACAAAAAATAACACACACACGCCAAAACTTACACACACACAAAAACACACACAAACACAAACACACACACACACAAAAACTTAAAAATGAAAAATAAAAATATATTGATATAAATAACTTAGTCTCAATACATCGATCAATGGATAAAAAAATAATTTAAATTCTAAATATAAATAATTTACACTCTTTATAATACACACACACACACACAAAAACATAAAAAAACACTATCTAAAATACACACACACACACAAAAACTTACACACACAAAAAAATACACACACACACACACACACACAAAACTATAACACAAACGAACTCTAATACACACACACACACAATCTCATACACACACACACGATCAAATACGATCACACACAAAAATAAACCAACTCACAAACAAATACACACACACAAAAACTTACACACACACACAAAAACTTACACACACACACACACGAAAACTTATGCACACACACGAAAACTACTATATCACAGTTACATTGTCTTAATTTTTCAAATTTTATTTTGAATTTCTATCGTGAAATGCAAGAGTTGGAATATTTCAGTAGTGACTTGCAGTGCATTACCTTCTCGCAGTTCCATTCTCTTGATTTTTCGAAGTACATTTTGAATTTCTGTCATGAAATGCAAGAGTTGGAAACTTGGGGTCTTAGTCCACCAGCTCAGTATTGAGGTCCCAGTCCACCAGCCCGAACGGTGGAAATTCACTAGCTCAGAATTGGGGTCATAGCCCACCAGCCTGAATGGTGGAAATCCACTAGCTCAATATTGGGGTCTCAGTCCACCAGCCTGAATGGTGGAAATCCACTAGCTCAGAATTGGGGTCATAGTCCACCAGCCTGAATGGTGGAAATTCACTAGCTCAGAATTGGGGTCTTAGTCCACCAACCTGAATGGTTGAAATTCACATTAGACGAGGTTACGTGCGCACACAAACACAGAGAGAGAGACGACTAACACACAGGGACAACACACACACAAAGAGACGACACCTAACCTTTTCCGGCGAGTATGGTTAGGTTAGGCTAGATTAAGTTAGGTTAGGTTAAGTTAGGTTAGGTTAGCCCATGTACGCTTCACTTAGGTTAGCTTAGGTTAGGTGAGAGACCTGCAAAACGTTAGGTGTATGAGTAGGTTAGGTTAGATTAAGGTAGGTTAGGATAAGTTAGGTTAGGCTAGGTTTGCCTACGTACGCGCGCGTACGTAGGCTAACCTAGCCTAGCCTAACTTAACCTAACCTAACTAATCTAACCTAACCTAACCTAATCATACACCTAACTTTTTGCCTGTCTCTCACCTAACCTAAGCTAACCTAAGTGAAGCGTACGTGGCTAGCCTAACCTAACCTAACCTGCCTAATCTAGCCTAGCCTAACCTAACCATACTCGCCGGAAAAGGTTAGGTGTCGTCTCTTTGTGTGTGTGTTGTCCCTGTGTGTTAGTCGTCTCTCTCTGTGTTGTGTGCGCACGTAACCTCGTCTAATGTGAATTTCACCCATTCAGGCTGGTGGGATGAGACCCTAATTCTGAGCTAGTGGATTTCAGCCAATCAGGCTGGTTGGACTATGACCCTAATTCTGATCTAGTGAATTTCCACCAATCAGGCTGGTTGACTTTGATCCCAATAGTGAGCTAGAGGAGTTTCATAGTACAGGCTGGTGGCTATGACCCCAATTCTGAGCTAGTGAAGTTCCACCATCGAGGCTGGTGGAGTATGAGCTCAATACTGAGCTTGTGGACTAAGACCCCAATTTTCCAACTCGTGCATTCTAAAACAGAAATTCAAATGTTCATTGAAAGCTCATAAGACTTTAACTGAGAGAAGGTCGAGCACTGTAAGTCACTACTGAAATTTTCCAACTCTTGCATTTCACGATAAATATTCAAAATGAAATTTTAAAAATTAATACAATATAAGTGTGAGATTCCTGTTTTCAGTTTTTGGCATTATTTTATAAGCGTGTGTGTGTGTAAGTGGGTTTGTGTGTGTTTTAGTTTTTGTGTGTGTGTAAGTTTTTGTGCGTGTGTGTAAGTTTTTGTTTGAGCGGATTTTTGCGTGTGTGTGTGTAAGTTTTTGTGTGTGTGTGTGTGTATGTTTTTTCGTTTGGGTGTAAGAGTGTTTTTGTGTTTGTTAGAGTGTGTGTGTTTATTAGTGTTAGTTGTTTGGTGTGTAATAGTGTTAGTGGGTTTTTAAGTTTTTGTGTGTGTGTGTGTGTGTAAGTTTTTTGATTTTCAATTCGCTTGTGTGTGTATTATTGTACGTGTGTGTGTATTAGTGCGTGTGTGTGTGTGTATTATAGATTGCTTTATTTGAAGTTTTCGTGTGCATGTGTATTTTGTGTGTGTGTGTGTGTGTGTTTTTATTTGTGTATTATAGTGTGGTAGTGAGCAATATTTTTAGTGTGTGTGTATTTTATCGTGTGTGTGTGTGTAAGTTTTTGTGTGTGTGTGTGTAATAGGGTTTGCGTGTTTTAAAGTTTTTGTGTGTGTGTGTAAGTTTTTTTTTGCATTTAAGATTTTTTGTGCATTTAAGTTTTTGCGTTTTTTTGTTTGTTTTTGTTTGTGTGTGTATGTTTTTGTGTGTCTAAGCTATTGCGTGTGGATATATGTTTTTTGTGTGTTTGTGTAAGTTTGTGTGTGTGTTTGTGTTTGTATGTGTGTAAGTTTTTGTTTTTGTGTTATTGTTGGTTTTTTGTTTTTATTGGTTTTTGTTTTTTGTGGTTGGGTTTGTGTTAGTTTGTTAGTTTTTGGTTTTTTTAGTTTTTTGTGTGTGTGTGTAATTTTTCGTGTGTGTGTGTGTGGAAGTTTTGTGTGTGTGTGTGTGTGTGTATTTTTTTGTGCTATTGTGATAGAGTTTTTTTGTGTTATTGTTTTATTGTTTTTTTTATTTGGTGGTTTGAGGTGTGTTTAAGTGTTTTGGTGTGTTGAATGTGTTTCGGGGTGTTTTGATTGGTGGTGTTTGTGTGTGTGTGTGTTTGTGTTTTTGTGTGTGTGTGTGTAAGTTTTTGTGTGCATTTAAGTTTTTGTGTGGATGTTTGTTTTTGTGTGGTTGTGTTTTTTTTTTTGTGTGTGTATGTGTGTGTGTAAGTTTTTGTGTGTGTGTGTGTAAGTTTGTGTGTGTGTGTGTGTGTGTAAGTTTTTTAGAGTGTTTGTTATTTTTAGTGTGTGTGTGTGATATTTTTCGTGTGCTTGTGTTAGTTTTTGTGTGTGTGTAAGTTTGGGCGTGTGTTTGTTATTTTTATTGTGTGTGTGTGTGTGATTTTCTTTTATTTTTGTGTGTTTTTTTATTTTTTGGTGCGTGTGTGTTTGTGTGAGTTTTTTTGTGTTCTTTTTTTAGTTTTTTTTTGTTTGTTTAGTTGTTTGTTTGTTTTATTTTGTTTGTTTGTGTATTTTGTGGAGTGTGTGTTAGTGTTTTTTCGTGTTTGTTTTTTTTTTTTTTGTTTGATTGTTTGTGTGTGTTTAATTTTTTGTGTGCATGTTATTTTATTTTTGAATGTAAGTTTTCGAGTGAATGTGTAAGTTTGTGTGTGTGTGTGTGTTTGTGTGAGTGTTAGTGTTTTTGTCTGTTTGTTTTTGCGTGTTTGTGTATGTTTTATTGTGTGTGTGTGTGTTAGTTTGTGTGTGTGTGTGTGTGTGTGTGTATGTTTGTGTGCATGTGTGTGTGAGTTTTTTTTGTGATATTGTTTTATTTTTTGTGTGCCTGTGTGTGTGTGTTTGTAAGTTTTTGTGTGTGTTTAAGTTTTGGTGTGTGTGTGTGTGTTTTAGTGTTTGTGTGTGTGTGTAAGTTTTTTGTGTTTGTTTGTGTGTGTGTTAGTTTTTATGTGAATGTAATTTTTTATGTACTTGTAAGTTTTAGTGTGAATGTGTTAGTTTGTTTGTTTGTGTGTGTGTGTTAGTTTTTGTGTGTGTGTGTGTGTAAGTTTAGTCGTGTGTTTGTAAGTTTTTGTTTGTGTGTGTAAGTTTTAATGTTTGTGTGTGTGTAAGTGTGTTTTTGTGTGTGAAAGTTTTTTTGTGTGTGTGACAGTTTTTGTGTGTGTGTAAATTTTTGTGTCGTCTAATGTGAATTTCAACCATTCAGGCTGGTGGACTAAGACCCCAATTCTGAGCTAGTGAATTTCCACCATTCGGGCTGGTGGACTAAGACCCTCTTTCTGAGCTAGTGAATTTCAACCATTCAGGCTGTTGGACTGAGACCCCAATATCGAGCTAGTGGATTTCCACCATTCGGGCTGGTTGACTAGGACCCCAATTCTGAGCTAGAGAATTTCCACCATTCAGGCTGGTGGACTGGGGCCCCAATACTGAGCTAGTGGACTAAGACCCTAATTTTCCAACTCTTGCATTTCATGACAGAAATTCAAAATGAACAAGCCTGAAATAGCAAACTAGTCATCCCAAACTATTGGTTTCAGACAACAAACACCAATGATGGACTAAGAATCCTAGCTCTGAAAAGTTCAAATAGCAAACTACACATCCCAAATCGTAATTTTCTGACAACACACACCTATGAAAGGCTATGAAACCTAGGTAATAAAAGCCGGAAATAGCAAATTAACCATCTCAAATCATAATTTTCAGACAGCACTCACCTATGAACGGCTAAGAAATCCAGCTCGGAAAATTAAAAAAATAGCAACCCACACATCCCAAATCATAGGTTTCAGACAACACACACCTATGAAAGACTAAGAAATATAGCTTAGAAAAGCCCGAAATAGTAATTAACATATCCCAAATCCTAGGTTTCAGACAACACTCACCTAAGAACGGCTAAGAAACCTAGCTCTGAAAAGTCAAAAATAGCCAACTAGTCATCCCAAACTATATGTTTCAGACAACAAACATCTATGAAAGGCTAAGAAATTCAGCTCAGAAAAGTCAAAAGTAGCAATCCAACCACCCCAAATCATAGGTTTCAGACAACACATACCTATGAAAGACTAAGAAATCCCACTCAGAAAAGCCCGAAATAGTAATTTACATATCCTAAATCATAGGTTTCAGACATCATTCACCTATGAAAGACTAAGAAACCTTAGCTCAGAAAAGCCTGAAATATCGAAACTACTCATCCCAAACTAGAAGTTTCAGACAACAAACGCCTATGACGGACTAAGAATCATAGCTCTGAAAGGTCAA
>NC_142813.1:36799840-36905993 GCF_049724085.1 Artemia sp. Qi Xiang Cuo | reverse complement strand
CCCCATCAATTTTTCAACTTAGAACCCTTAGCCGTTCCTGAGAAGTTTTAACTTAATACCCGTAAATATCACTGAGATGTTGCAGACACTCTGTTTTCACAAAATGGATGCAAATAGTGCATTGTGATGTAATTCGTTATCACCCTCGGCGTTCAATGATAGTTTTAAGTTGATAAACTTAGTAATTCGTGAGACATTGCCATTTTATATACTTAGCCATTCAAATCAAAATAATTAAATGTATTATAGATTATATGGATTAATCCCTTTGCCAGGAATTCACACCGAATAAAATTTGCCAGTTAAAATTTGCCAAGTTTAGTTCCATTTTGTCTGTAAAAGTCAGTTACTCTTTTAATTTGAAAACTTATTTCTAAGTGTATTTAAAAAGAAACTTATTCCTAAAAAAAATGTATCCAATGAATTATTCCAGTGCCCCCCAACCCACTACTGCTATTCTGTTGTCTCCCCCCCCCTTCCCCGGAAAATTTGCAGCGGGTGCTCTTGTATCCTGGGTTATATTATGTGTAAATGAACAGAAACCCAATAAGGGAAAGCAAGTTTTCTCAAAAGCCTGACCAAGATGCAAGTGCTCCAGAGGACGTAGAAACATAAGCGACATTAGATTTTTTCACGGGTAGATAAGTCAGATTTCACTTGAACGTGAAACTTGGCTTCACCTTTGTAACACTAAATTTTAAAGAATCTAATTTTAAATTAATTTATTCCAATACATATATAAAAAAAGGTAATTAGTAGTGTAATGTTTATTATTAGATGGTTTTAGAAATTACAAACAGGTTTCAAAGTGTCGAGTTGGTTTCAAAGGTTTTTTTTAGAAAGTTTCTGCCAAAATACGTGTATCAGGGTAATATACACCGAATTGTTGAAGGACGAGGATATGGGTGGAGCTTTTATACGAGCAGCCACAGACTGTAGACTGAGCCTTTTAAGGACCCTGAAAGATGATAAATTATTCTCATATTTTAGATACCACTTACATACCCCTGTTAGCATCACTTATTTAAGCTGGTTTACGATTAAATTGAATCGACTGTGACGAACTTGAGGACCAGAAAACACACAGAAAATATATAATCAGGCTATATATTTGTACATGGGGAGGGGAGTAAAGTATAGTGGATCTGCAAAAGAAATGTATTAGCTACAGTTATTCTGCATAAAAATAAGTAAGAATTGTTGTTTTTAACCCTTTTATATTGAAAAAATAAGAGAAAAAGGTATCATTTTTGAGGGTCCGTAATGGATTTGAAATTGAATTTCCGATTAAAGTGAGGGTTATATTTGTAAATAACATTAAAAATCATCGAGTGGTATGTTTACTTTATTCGTAGGTTAGTAATAAATTTGTCCTAAATTTACTACGGAATCGTTTATCTTTCCTATAATTCCTAAAGGCTCTTCACTTAATTTATCCCCTAGCTAATGATAGTCCAAATTGTGTATATTCATGAATTTTCTGAAACAGGATGTACAAACAAAATAGTGCCATTGGATTCTTTATTATCTGCTATGTCTGAAATTCGTGGAGTGCATAGTTTGGTCCATTTGTTTAAGCATTAGGGGGGGAGGGGGGGTATGCTCTTTCATAATACAATAATCGCTTCTGTCGCAAACTCCATCTTGAGCCCCTAAAGCGGCTGAAAAATATTTCATTTTTGTAACCACACAAAGAAGTTATAACCTAATCTACAAAATACTTGATTTTCAATTCAAACCGTTTTCCTAACGTTTCAAGTTTTTCAAATACTGTCGACAAAAATAGTGCTGAATTTTGCGATTTGAAACTTTGCCGCCGACAATTCAGGGTATATTTAAATTCGGGGTATATATTTGCACATTGGAGGGTGGGGGGGGGGGGGGTTAAAGTTCATGTTAAATTTGTAGGGGCCAGATAATTTAGCTAGGATGAAAGTGAAAACATTATTTTATGTTTTTTTTTGCTCTTGCATAATTCATATAAAGTACTTTCAGGGCCCCTTTAAGGGCTCAAGCTGCAATTTGCGACAGAAGGGACTATTGTATTATGAAAGAGCATAAGAAAAGACATCAGATAATTTTTTCACTTTCATCCTAGCTAAATTATAGTACCACCTAGAAATTTACATACGGTGTTTTAAACTTATTATTTTTTTGAATCTTATACTGTTTCTTTCAGGAGGGGCAAGCCAATACATTGGAACCAAGAAAACTTTTTTTTATAAGAAAAATACACTATTTCAAACCATTTTGGGAAACATAAGACACAAGTTATCAATATTATTAAACTAAACTGAATACTTACCATGAGAATCAGACATTCAGACTTTCACCAAAGCACTGTCACACTGTCTTCTCTTTCTGATCTCTCTGAACCAGAATGTCTTCTCTCTCTGATCTGAATGTCCCCCTGGCAAAATTGTCGCTCTGTCGTTTAATCTTATCATTAAATCTACATCTGAATTATATATTGTAGTTGATGGAGAGGATTTTTTTTTGTCAAATTGATCTCAAATCACAACATTCGAAAAAAAGAGACAATAGGTCATGGGAGGAGGCTTTTTTGACCTCCAATCTTTAGGGTCTCTTAACAAAGACACTAGAACAAAAAAAAAAAAAAACGCGTCCGTGATCTGTCTTCTGGCAAAAACACACAATTCCACATTTGTGCGGATAGGAGGTTGAAACCCCTACAATAACATTTTCTGATACGCTGAACCTGAAGGTCTGATTTACATTAAGATTAATTGAAATTTTGGGGGGATTTTTTTCCCTTTTTCGAAAATCAGGCTCCCTGTTATCAAAATCCCTTAATCCTTCAAAATCCCTTTTTCTTCTGAGTCTTGTAGCCTTTGGTGGGTAATATTAAACGTAATGAAATTTATATATTTGGAATCAGCATAAAATCCCAGATCTTATCAATTGTTATCAAAATTCCATTTTTGAGTTTCGGTTACTATTGAGCTGAGTCACTCTTTAATTACAGTTTAATACTATGACTGTTTGATAAAACTTATTGGGCTAAATCCCTATTTCTTAATTAAACCTGTAGCAAACCGGAGTTTTCGAAGCACTATTCATGCTATTAAGGTGTAGCATTTCTGAGTTCAGTTGCAATGTGCACTATTTTAGAAAATTCTCTTTTTTGGGGAAGTTTTTGGTGTCTTTACGCGTATGTAAAGGACTGAAATACTGTTGCATGCGTCTTTTTTCCCTTGCTATATTTGCTTACTTGGTTATTCAACGTAAGCAGCAAATGTGTGGCAAATCTAGGGAAGATTTTTTTTAACGCTTTGTACGTCTCATTACAAAAATGACATTCATTGCAAAAACAAAATTGTTGCCACAAAGGGATTTTCTTTATTAATTAGACAAAACTGAATTCAGAAGGCAATATATTTTCACCGTTAGTAATGCTAAGATTAGGGTAGCATCTTAAGAAATTTTCTACCTAAAGAAACTCAAAAAATTGTATTTAAAAAAAGTGATTGTAAAAGTTAAAAGATAATTTTTGTACATAAATTTCTGCGTGTTCATTTTGTAGACAAGTAACTTCAATTTATTTCAAAGTAAAAATATTTCCTTATTTTGATATTATCTTTTTATACTCAAAATTCAATTGGCGTCTCCCTTTTTCTGCTATAATTCGAATATTTGACTTTAACTTATACTGAACATATTACTTTCAATGGTCCTATAGTCAAATTTAAAACGATATTCAAGAAACTTCAAAATATTGTTGAAATTCAAACCGTGTTGATTAATATAACCTATTTACGTATAAAATTACATTTTACTACTGAAAAGTAAACAAATCTTAATAATTTCAATAATTTGTCGGAATTCAATACGCAGGTCACAATTCCAATAGAAAAATCGGATTTTTTGTGACTTGTTTGAATTGAATAAGCAACTCACAATTCCATAAAAAAAATTGGATTTTTTTGACTCGTTAGAATTCAAGCAAAACATTTTGTTGGAAATAAACTTTGTTTTACAGTGTAAGCCAAATTACTCTTGAGGTACAAAGGCGCTAGATTTACTTCCTACCGCCACTACAAAGTTAAAAATAACTATATTAGTATATTATAGACTTGAAATATTAAGACTTGATTGTCAAACGTCAATAATAAATTTGGTTTGATAAGAAATAGACACCTGAACATTAACAGAATCTGTTTCAAAAATATGTTAACCAAAATTAATGCATATCAAAGTTTACACGTTGCAACCTGCCTACCAGGGTTTAAACTAACAGCGGTCCGTTAAAAAAACTTCGAGATACAGAGGTAAACTTCGGCTTGTGGAGGTAAAGTGAAATTTAAACAACGACTTATCTATTGAATTTGAGAGTTATGCATGTAATGCTCGAGTCGCTTCGACTTGCAGAGGTAAAGTGTAACCGATTTTTTTTTTTTTTGATTAATGTATTGTTTTTTCTTAAGCAAATTTTTCCAAGGGGATTGAAAAAATTCCAGATATCGAGGATTTCGAGTTATCAAGAGTCGATTGTACCCACTTATGTAGGAAAGAAGTATTTATTGAATATGCACCTACTGCGTTTTCCTTTTCGATCTTCTGTATTTATAACCAGCAAGCTCAAACGGTTCTAGGTATTTATCCTTCCCGGAAAACCCACTTGGCAAATAGCCCCCGGAGAAACTACCCCACCGCAGTAAAGCCCCCCTGGGGCCAACCCCACCGTGTATAATATCCCCATTGTGGGAAATACTTCCCCTGGAAAAGAACCCTCGTAGAAAATACCCCCTCCCCTGGAAATTATCCCTTTCGGCTTTTAGGTCTCCGATCACTTTCTTATTATAAAAAAGACTAGAACTCCCTGGGGATTATAAATCCATTTCTTCCTTCATGTTGTCGCTCATCTATCCCTTGGAACTAATTCTGTATTTATCTGAAGGCTCAATGAGAGGTGAGATGTTTTGGCACTAAAATGCACCCTAGGAGGTATCTCCCTCCCTTCCTAACCTTCCTAAAACAATCAGAGAACCCCATTATATAAGTTTAAGTGCCTTTTAATTTTTGAAATTTAAGTTTTTAAGGCTGAAATCGAGGTGTAAATTGGAAGCTTGTGAAAAAAATGGAGGCTGCATATTGTATTTTATATTTTAAGAAGCTGGCAACCGACTTACAGTCTAGTATTTGTAATTACTGACTTCAAAACCTTCAGTATTATTTACTGAAAATCAAACACGATTGTAAAAAGTGTCCGTACTATATTATGCTTTAGAGCTGTGATAGTCAGCTTTAGAGCCCTGAATCATCAGTGAACCTAAAAACCAGAAATTGAGCTTTAATACGGATTAATTTTAAAAAAATGTTTTTTTACCGAAGTAAAGACTGAAATTGAAACTTAAAAAGAAACAAAATTACTGCTTTATAGATTTCTCAAGATATTTGTGGCCTACAAGACTACTTAAAATAAACTGTCCCCTGATATTTTCAACATTTTAGAATTTCAAAACTAGCGCTTTACTGAAAACGAAAAATAGACCAAACGACAGTATGTTTTCTCATGAGTGGAACGTATCCCTGGCCTCGAGACTTTGTTTCTTTGTAGGTATACAATTATAATTCTTTAAAATTACTCAAGCATGCTCAGTTTTAAGTAAAGCGCTAGTTTTTCGAATTCTAAAATATTGTGAAATAGCACAAGTCCATGTAATTGGGCAAATTTTGTATATATATCTTGCGTAATCTGCAAAGCAATATTTTTGCTTGTTTTAAGCGTCAGTTTTGCTCTTTATTTCCGTAAGAAAAGCTATGTTCTTTTTTAAATCAACTTTTGCTAGTTTTCATTTTTTTACATTTTTCTTCGATTGAGATTCCTTTATTGATCAATTCCAAGAAACAGCAATGGAAAATAAACAAACATAACCACTGCTAGAAGGTCGAATAACCTGTGTGAAGTAACTTAATTAATTCATTAATTCACATAATCAATAACATATTAATAATTAAACCTTAAAAATATCCTTGTCTAACTTGGGTAATGAAAGTAAAGGAGTCAACATTAGTTTTTGCTGAAATACAGAATTGAAAACAGGTCTTATGTCCTACTTCGCTTAAACATTCCCATGAGATATATTTAACTCAAATGATAATAACATACCGAGGGGTATTTTATTACTGGTATCTTAGAACTTGAACCTAGAAAATTCAATTACTTCCATAAAAATGAAAATTAAAAACTAAATTTGTTCTATAGGGCAGTTATTTTTTAACTTGTCTCGTTTTTTCACTTACTAAGAGAGCTGGGAGGGAGACTATACAAGAAGGGGGATTTTAAACCTCAAGTTAAGGATTTTCAGCCATGGAGATTGCAATGGTGCCCTTTGTTAAGATTCCCAGCCTTTCCACTCAGGAAATGGCGCCAAATAAGGTCATCTTTGGTGTCACGTGATAGTTTCACGATGGAGTTATTTAGATGGAACTGCAAGAGGTAGGTAAAAATGCACAATAGCGTTTGAGTTAGCCCTTAATCATTTCTTTGCCATCTTGCAGTAGTCTGCTAGTCATGGAAAAAAGAAAAAAGTTTTTGCATAGTGACCGTACAAAAACAGATTTCCCTTGTTCATCAAGATGAAGAGGGAAGTCAAAGACTCTATTGCTGTGGCAGGATCTCCTCTGTTACTTGAAACGGAATTAAATATTGCGATTTCCTTCAAGTGAGTCCTCTCTGAACGTCCTACAACTGCTGGTCTGATACGACCACCCCTGGCAAAAAAGAGAGATACATCAGTGTTACAAATGTAAAAAAGAGATTTAAAAAATGATGTAAAAAATAACATAATAAATTAAGATTATATCAACTAATACTCCCATTTTAATTATTTCTTTCGTGTATTTTAAGGGTTATGTTTGTGTGTATTATATATGATATTCCACACGAGGTCAGAGAGCAGAGAGCCAATGCATTTCCCCAGCCAGTTAATCACTTTTGCTCATATTTTTTTGCCCATAATGAACATGGCCTCTATGATTTTAATTGGTAAAACCAATGCAGTTGTGACATGAAAAATAAGATCCCCGTAAAACCAGGCAACTTTCAATTGCCACTTTTTGACTCATTTTTCTACCAGCTGACCGAAAACATTTAGATAGACATTACCCATAGACATCTATGTCCAGATATTGATGTCCATAACAGACATCTATGGTCCTACCCGCTTTATAACTGACATCTATGGTCCGAAAAAGGACTTAGTGCTTCCTTATACACATTATTTTTCTTATAGATGGGACCCGATGATTCATATTTATGGCTGAATTTACTAAAGTCCACCACATTCTTGTTTGCAATGTGGGGTGTAAACATGATCATCGCGATGCCAGCCGAAGGACTTGCCCACATCAAACATAGAAATAAGTACCTATTTCATCTCTTTTTGGCTCCATGGCTAAAAAATAGAAAAAAGGGAAATATTAATCTCGTACAAACTTCAATATTGTATTTATTTTTTATTAAAGTAGCCCATATGACAAGGCTGTCTCTGTATGAATGATACTGTGGAATACATGAAACTGAAAACAAAAATGAAATATAAATAATAGCAAAGTAATAAATAGATTACATGGTAAGTAGCATGTGTTAATTATTTCATTCAGTTTGTCTGAAAGCTCATCTGCATAAACACAGAAAGAGCTTATTGTAAATAAGAAAATACTAAAGGAACATCTACTTTAACAAAACAGCATATAAGTGTAACCAAATATGAGAGAAAAAAAAATCGATAACTCAATTATAAAACAAGCCACAGGAGACCTAATATTTTCATTTTTTAAAATAGTTTTTAAACAGTGTTTTCTGTTTCTGCTATATTGTATCCGTTAATCAAACTCAAGTTACGTGTCCATACTGCTATTCGAAGCGAAACAAGCAAGGTAGAACGAATGTCTGCTTTATCAGTTTTAGTGAATATAATTCAGATGTGAACATATATGTCTGTAGATGTGAATATATGTTCTGTGAACATACAGGATACGAGGCAGCTTGACGGCGTTGCAAAAACTGGCAAGGTGAAAACGGTTGAAACGAATTTGATTTGGGATCAATTGAAATATAGGAGACGTAAAACAGCATTTAAGTAGGGAAAATATTGATAAACGAGAATAAGACTTTCGAAATCTCTTGTCATCAGCATAACTAATAGGTGAGCTGGTGGAGCTTAACAACTAAGGTGAAGTATCCCGTTTAATTGGGGGTTCTAAATATACGGGTTATGAGCCTTTTATATATAGCCTAGATGTAGTAAAGGCAAGTAGGCCAAAGTTTGTGGGATAGGAAAAATTTGTAAAAAAAACCATTAACTGGCAAATTATATGAACAACATACAATGTTGTTTGAAATCATCATTAAGGTCCTGCAAATGTCCGGGTAGTGCATGTAATCATTTCCTGCTTTAGGACATTCGACACCAAAAATTTCATTTTGTGAGTCTCAGCCTCGGTTGAGTCTCAAAGACAAAGGGCCCACTCAGCACCACAGGGAGCTTCTGAAGCAATTTTGGTCTAAATTGATAGGGGATCTTAGGTGCGTTAGCAGTTCAAAAATTTAACGAATGGCTAGTTATCGACAAAGCAAACCTACAATCTCTTACTAATTGTTAAGCAAAACGCTGTCTAATCAATGTATGTACAGCCTAAAGAATATGCATCCTGTGTCCGCAAAGATTTTAGTCAAGACAGTTAGCACAACAGGAAACTTTAAAAGCTATCAAGTTATTCAATGAGACTACTTTTGAGCTGATTTGCAGTTGAGTCGTCAAGGGGAGGGGGGACGGGGTAATGATTTGGTAAAACTATAATTTATTAAGTAGTTTTAAAACTGTTACTTGTTTTGAGTCTTAAATTTGCTCTTCAATTTGAGCAGATAATTTTTTTTAATTAATCCATGCTCACTTTTAACACAAGGAAAACGAGAAAAACAAGGGTCCATTACGCTTCATAGTATGTTCCACGTGAATATTTTTCCTAACATACTGCCTTTGAAAACTTATCATCAAGTAAAAGTCTGAGCCTAGTTAATTGCAAAATTAAAAAATGTTTTATACTTCCTGTTTCGCCATGTTTGCTCAGGTTAATTTTTTTTCCCTCATATTTAAGATGCTTATACTTCCAAAAATCTATCAGTTCTAGATTGGATTCTCGCGTTTTAAAACTTTCAAAAGTGGAAATGGATACATCCTCTACATCTGCAAATACGAAAGAAATGTAATCATTGAAGAATAATACAGTGAAGACAATTTCCAGAATGAAAAAGAAATCATTGAAAAAGAAAACAAGACTTTGTGCTTTCTATAATGATATTCGTACTATAACAAGCTAGATCAAATCAGTTACAAATCAGTCTGTAAAACACGATCGATTTCCAACATAAATCCTGATTATGGCCTGGCCTAACCAGTTGATGAATAATGACTTTAATATTACATAGTGCATCTAACTCCAGGTCGTGAAAAATATATAATGTATTATGATTTTTGGCCTCTGACTTTCTAAATAATAAGTTATCTCTAAAACACGATCGATTTCCAACATAAATCCTGATTATGGCCTGGCCTAACCAGTTGATGAATAATGACTTTGATATTACATAGTGCATCTAACTCCAGGTCGTGAAAAATATATAATGTAATATGATTTTTGGCCTCTGACTTTCTAAATAAAAAGTTATCTATAAAACACGATCGATTTCCAACATAAATCCTGATTATGGCCTGGCCTAACCAGTTGATGAATAATGACTTTAATATTACATAGTGCATCTAACTCCAGGTCGTGAAAAATATATAATGTAATATGATTTTTGACCTCCGACTTTCTAAATAATAAGTTATCTATAAAACACGATCGATTTACAACATAAATCCTGATTAAGACCTGGCGTAACCAGTTGATGAATAATGAATTTAAAATTACATAGTGCATCTAACTCCAGGTCGTGAAAAATATATGAATAATGTATTATGATTTTTGACCTCCGACTTTCGAAATAATATGTTATCTATAAAAAACGATCGATTTCTAACAGGGTTTCCGACAGCCAACCTTCCAAATGATATGTTATCAATACAATTCTACTGATCTCTATCATAAATCCTTATTCCAGCCTTACCTAACCAGTCGATGCATACCGCCTTCGAGCCCCCAACACCAGATCATGGAAAATGTACACAGTGAATCATGGTTTTGACAATTGAATTTCTAAATCATTCCTCATCAACAAAACACTATCGATTGAAAATCCCAGCCTTGTCTAATCAACTGATGCAAAAAGATCTTCAAATTGCTTTGTGCAGCTGAATACAGGTCATGAAAAGTTGTGCAATAGAGTATATCCAATTACAGCCAACGGGTTGAATCTGGCCTGTAACGGATTTTAGATTTTAATCACGTTAGCAAAAACCTTTCAAAGATATTCTTTATAATTTACAAGGACGAGGAGCCGGATTGCACTTGGACATAACGACATCTAGTTTCAACAATATGTATTTTCTAGAACTCAGTGATCACCAAATATTTTATCTTTGCCCCAAAATGGTGGAAAAGTAAAAATTCAGGCCCTAAAAAGTTCTAAAGTATTCTACAAATTGAATAATGCAATTTTCTCAAACTCGTGACCTATATTGATCGTTTTTTCAGGCCAGAAACCCCCAGGGTGCCAATTCTAAAAAAAATAAAAATATTGAGCCGTTTTAAAGAAAAAATTTATACATACATATATACATATACAGTTGCTCTTTTTAACAGAGTAGATGTTATACAAGTATATATAAGAAGGATCTCCAGCTGCAATTATCCTGAATCACTGAAAAACCTATCTATGCCTCTGAACATACTCTAATCATTACTACAAGAGATAATGATCACTTACATCTTTACATATTCAGGGATAATGTCCCTTGCAATTTCTCTTTAAAATATCTGGATTTTGTATGTAGGGCAGAACAACCCTTTGAGGATATAATAATGAAGGTTTGCATTATTTCTTGTCCTTTCTTTTTGCCATAATAGCTCCTGAATTACTCAATTGCTTCACAATAGGGAAACAGCTGAATTACCAAATTACTGAAATTACCGGCTGCCTGAATTACCGAAAGAATAAAGAATTGCTTACTCTAATACCACTCAACTCTTACACATGTCAAGAAAAGCACAAGTTTATAAAATACTTCGTTTATTGAATATCAAATATATTTTTTGGTATAATTCTGACAACAATTTTAACATTTTTTTTTACTCATTTTGAGAACATGTCCGTAGGGCAAGCAATCATAGTCAAATCATTAAGCATAAGCTAACAAGGGCACAAAACAGAAAATCACTCAATGGAAAATAAATACTAGAAATATTAAGGCATCAATATACTGCGAAGGCGTTCATAGACTATCCAAGGATATCAGAACTCATCTGAAGTACAGAACACACAAATATAGCACATCCTATTCTGACTTAAGATTATCCCACCATGGTGCAAACACAGTAAAATATGGTGAAAATATGGTACGTTTTCTCTGCGTTCTTGCTGGGAAAGGGTTTTACCAGTGTGACCAAACTTGCAATAAGCGGATATAATGGATGCCTCAACTAATATTTTCATTTCCTAAGGGTTGGGATTTCTTGAGGTACGCCTTTAAGCCAAGGAAAGCAAGGATATGTGATACTAATAATTTGCGCTTTGGCAATAACAACAAGAAAAAAATGACATTAATAATACAAAAAGCAAAAATTTTTTGGGCATTTTTAAAATTCATTAGTTTTTTCTCAATTTTGTGTATTTGTATATTTTTTTTTTTTTGGTAACGTCGTGACAGCATCAAAGGTGCTACTACAGACGAATTTTCAAGCCCTTGGTACCCCATGGCCCGACGTCGAATGTAAAGAAACTTATTCATTTAAAACATTAAAGATACAATAGCGCTCGTTTGCCTATTTTCTAATTTTTTTTATTTTTTTTTTACTACTACTTTCGGTTTGAAAAAAAAAGAAAAAGAAAAAAGCAATAATATACTGAAATGAAATCAGTTTCTTTTTGATAATCTTAAAGTAAAGTAGAAATATTTTAACTTTTTTTATTTTAATGCGACTTTGTTTGAGAAAAAATAAAAAGCCATTTATATACAAAGTGATTTTGATTTCTTTTTGAAAATCTTAAAATGATATATAGAAAGGCTGAAACGCAAGCCATCAAGCTTACTTACGAACAAAGATTTACTAAGTAAGTTTTAGGATCGGACCAAATTCTTTAAACCAATCTATTTATTATGCAAATTTTATATCTACTGGTTCATAGCTCAATTTCATAAAAAAGATACACAAAGATGCAAAACCACTCTTGGAGAAGACTATTTGCAAGATTCAGTATCAAAGTGAATCATGTCCAGACGAAAGTAATATTCAAATATAGATTCCTGAAGCCTCGTGAATTAAATAATATACATAATAATATTAAAAACATATAAAATAGCGTGAAAAATAATTAATTCCCGTCCTTTTGGTCAGGATTGCACAAAAACCAACAGAAAGTTTTAAAGTTTAGTTACTATTACCATGAAGCCTAGAGCGATCTGAGACCAATAAACAAAAACAAAGTTAGATGGATAACTCTTCAACCAACTTGAATAATTAGAATTCTAATTCTAATTAGAATCAAGAACTTGACTGAATTAAAATCTAATTCAGCATGAATTAGAACTTGTACAAGATTCACTTTAATATAGACTCCAAAAGTGTTTGCCCTTAATTGCTTTGATGATAAAGGCCGGAGGTGTTGCATAAAACGATTAACTTAAAAACAGGAAATCGAAAATGAAAAAGGATAAGAAAAGAGTTGTTACAATAATAGAAGGAAAATTGAAATGTATAACAAGGTAAAACAAATGGCAGAATTACTCGAAGCAAAAAAATGGTTAAACAGGAATTGCCTAAGCAAGAGAGGAAGAAAAAAGGCAACAACAGAGTGTAGAATGTGTTCTGCCTATGCCACGGAGTCAATATTTATTTTATCACTAATTATGGGCTATACAAGATACGAACGAGTGCAATTAAATCTTTACAAGAACAAAACTATAAATAAATAAGTTAATATAAAAAAAGATAAATACAAACTTAAACGGTTTAGCTTCAAATACGAGTCTGCCCTTGACGTTTTCCTTCCCAGTCTTTTCTCGTTTTGAAAGTACAACAACAACTATTAATTTTTTCCTAAGTAGAAAAAAAACAATACATATATTTTAGGAAAGAAGAAAACCTATTTCGGCCCCTAATCCCTCTCTAACAATAACTATATGGAAAGTGTAAAATACATTTTTTGAGCCAACGGTAAAGAGTAAAGATTCAAAATCAGGCTAAATAGATGTTTTTTCCAAAAAAAGAGCTTTTTTGCACTCTCTATAGAAAAAAAAAATTCTGCCAAGAATGGTAACACTAAAGGGACAGTTTAGGAATAGAGGATGTAGTGATATGTTTTGTTTTTTTAAGCACTAAAAGTAGAAAGTATGATTAAATAGGACACAGCTACTGCTCGAAGCGCTGTCAGCTTAATCTAAGATATATCCATATTTGTTTGTAAGATTTGGTGAAGGAAAGGTAAGAACGTTCTACATTCCTTGCTTATTTGAGAGACTGGTTACAAAAGGAACTAATTTCAAAGAGGACAAGATATTGCGTTACGCTTCAAATTGATACTAGACAGAATTCAAAAGAGTCTATAAATTCACTTTACTTGCCATTTTTATGCAGAAAAGTGGGTAAATTTTCCCAAGATTCAAGGGATATAGGAGTTTGAATCCCCTAAGGCCCTTAGTATCAATTGAGAAGTTTCCAAGATAGTGTATGCTTTCAGTAAATATTATTAGCATGACCATAAAATAGCTTATAAAAATGAGGTTTCTGACACCGCTTTAGCATAGAATTAAACAAAAGTAGAAAAATCAAACTGAAAACTTTTTCTTCTGAAACAAACTATTTTTTAAGTTCACATTTTCTTCCTAAGAAAGAAAGAAAGAAAGAAAGAAAGAAAGAAAGAAAGAAAGAAAGAAAAAATGAAATTTGGCCTAGAGACCTTAATTTTGGGTTAGAACATTTTTCATTAGATTTATCCAGTAAGGTTGCAAAATAAATAAACAAATAAATAAATTACGTTAGGGAACTCAGACAAAACATTACTTCAGAAAGTTCCCTAAATTGAGCTACAGTTAAAAACTTTACAGATATGAGGCACCGTGATACCAGAAACTTAAAAGCACAGCCTGTACGACTAGGCTTATTCCACAAAACCACAGGACTTTTTAGCACTATAACACCAAATTATGCATGACTCATTTGGCAATATCCTTTAGCTTGAATTTTCATTAATATTTTCTTGAAATTTTTTTTTAGCACTAATTGAGGTCTAGAGTTTTTAAACACTATCGCAATACAGATGAAAGTTTTCCTGTTTTCTTCAGCTTTTTGTATGAGTCTTTAAACACATGCATTATCTTTTCAAATCCTTCGAGTCCATAAACTGTTCGACCAACGTTGCTCCGGTCAAATGGCTCTGAAAAAAGAAAAATCAAACCTTTAAGCGTAATTTTTACTTATTCGGTGTTGCTAAAAAAATGGCTTAAATGCAGATTTAAGCATAAAAAACCCTAAGCATATAATTATCTTTTTAAGCCAAATTGATTTAGTTAATCCTAAAATGCAGTTGCGGATATTCCATGTGCTCAAGCCCATTAGTAAAGACCAAAAATGTCGGACACCACCCCCTCCAGATGATATATGCATGAACACAAAAAGCAGCATCAAATTTTCTTTTTGAATTATTTTATAGCTTGCTTAACAGACTTGACCAGATTGGTCTCTGAACAGTTTGTATTATTTCTGATTTTTTTTTTTTTCGCTGACAAGTTTAATGCACATGATTGGAATCATGTGCGTTTAAAGCATTAAAGTCGTCCGAATCACCAGCACCTGTGGTTACAAATGACAGGAAACCTTGTAATAACTACAAAGGTTATTGCAAACTATCAGCTTAAAATAATCATGAGGTAAATGCAAACGTGAAACGGGAGCAAATTTATTACCCGCAACTTATAAGTTGCATTTGTTGCTCCGCAACCGTAGCCCATGGGTCACAATTGCGTCAACACTCCACAGAACCTTGGCACAGGAAATCTAATTATTCGCGACCAACAAATGTCAGCTTCAATCACGTGACATTGCAGATTAATTCATTAAGTTTCTTTGAAATTTTCTACTTTTGTACAAAATGAAGTCACCAGAATTAACACTTTCAGCGGCGCTAGTTGTTTTAGTTCCTATTATCTGATGTTAAATCCCCAAAAAGATCAGTTTTTTGCAGTCTTTGATTGGTCAATTCATACATCTTTAGGAGTAAATTTTTACCGGGCATTAGGTAAACAATACATGTTTGTTTGAGATGATTTCTTTGCTGACGACGATTTTTATTCGCTTCAAATTTCTTCAGCAAAGAAAAAAATTGGTGCAAAATTTTATTTAATATCTTCCCAAAGGCGAAATCAACAACAAAGGATTGCCATGAAACTTGAACAGTATCCCCATCTTACCTAATTTTTTTAATGATAGCACTATCAGTATATCAGAATAAATACCAGATAGCCGTGTTAGCCAGAAATATAATGTTAACTCCTGAACTAGCCCAAATGGCTAAAATGAACCAACCCCAAGACCAGAGCTGATCCTTATATTCCTCGAATCACTATATTTTTGTCCTATGTTTGAAGGTTTGAATGAAAGTGTATATCACTTGATGTATAAACGTGAAGAACTAAATGATTGAAGAATTGAAGTATTTGGTGGGGGGGGGAGGGTTGATTTTGTGTGGTTGGTGAGAGCGTGTGCTGATGAATGTTTCATGAGTGTATGAAATTAGGCACGATTCCCCCATCTCACGCTGGATCATAGAACTAGATTTCTGTAGGATTATGTTAGAATTTTCGTTATTTCCGTGTACTAATCGTTTGTTTTAATTATTTTCCATACCCTTTGGGCTTTTAGCGCAAATAAATTATATCCTGTAGTAAAGTATTAAAAGCGCTATCTGTAGGAACGGCCTTCATGTGACATCACGAAACAACGATTAAGGAAAAGTTATTCCTGAGTGATCATTATCAATCAGGACTCATTAGAAAAATACACCAAAGACTTTATGGATTTCTCCACTTTAATTGCTGACCCAGGCATAGTGTCACGCCTACCATAAGTTGTTAAATATGACATCCCTATGATAGTAATCTATCTTTGACCATCCTACTCAGCTCCCAGCTTTCACAACTTGCTAAGATTGGGCAAGAAGAGCACCATCCCCATCATGCTTCTATGATCAAATCCCCAAAACCACCATACTATCATAGTCATTTATTAACATATATAAGCAAATATCACCCAAGAAATAATATTAATAAAAACAAATGATGAAAAGAAATAATAATATACTAGATATACTGGGAAGAAAATGAGACACCACACTGAACCCACAGCCCACACCTCAAATCAATAGCATACCACATAATTAAATATTTATCAACAATAGCACCGGCCAACATGACTTCAAATAAATGAATAGTTATCTATAATTACTTATTAAATATATTTTGAATTTAGCTTTAGAAACTGGAATAGAAAAACGCGAATCTATATTACTTTCATAAATATTCCAGAACTTTATTATTGAATTTTTAGGAGAAAATCTGGATCTTTCAGTTCGGATTCTAGGGCAAGGTAATTTGGCTCAACTTCTTCTTAAACAATAATTATTCTGGACCAAAGAAACTAAAGAGAAATTACTAGAATTTAAAGCCAATGGTAATAATTCTTTTATTTGTTTTAGTCTGAAAAGGACACAATGTGCAGTCAGGACTAGATCAACTGGCAATATTCTTAAAAATGTATACAGGCTCTTAGTAGGGGATTTATCGGGGAGGGAAGATGGAGAAGGAAGGAGGGATTTTAAATTACGAAGGGCATTATTTTAAAGACTGAATGGGCTTAATTATAGATTTGAAAGCATTTAAAGAAGCAATTGGACAACAATTAAAATAAGAATGGATTAGAGAATAATAAACTGACTTAAGAGCAGGGAAAGGGAGGTGGAATTTTAGATGCTACAGTAACCCCACATTTCTTCCAAGCTGCATCCTTAGCCTATCAATATGTAGTTTCTAGGGTAAATTTGCATAAACTGTTAGCTTTAGATACTTAGAAGACTCCTTTCTTGCAATGTTAACTAGTTCTCTGTTAAAACAGACAGATATTTGAGAAATCAAAGGTATGGCATGTGAAATTCGAGAGAAGAAGATAAAATGGGTCTTCGAAGAGTTTAACACCATGAGGTTGTCAGAAAACCACTGCAATAGCTTCTTAAGAGCAAACCAGATGTATTCTCTGACAGATGATTCATCCGTACCTGTGACATAATTAGCCGTGTCGTCTTCGAATAGTACAGCAAGTCCATCATCGGTGATAGTGTTCAGAATGTCATTGGTATATATTAAAAATAGTAGTGGTCCAAGAATTGAACCTTGTGGTACTCCTACCTTTTCAGAACATGGCGTTTTTACCGATCTTACTGCACCTCCATCCACAAATTGATTCCGACCACTGAGGTAAGACTGGATGAGTAGGAGAGCATTACTTCTTATTCCGTAGTTGTCAAGCTTATCCAGAAGAATCAGATGACAAATCGTGTCAAACGCTTTTTTTACATCCACAAATATTGTAGCTGGTATCACATCACGATCCATCCCATCATTCAAAAACTGTAGCAAAACCATTATAGAATGTTCGGTTGAGTGCCCAGGCCTAAATCCAAACTGATACTTGTTGAAGAAGTTAGACCTAGTCAAATAATTCATCAGTCTCTTGTAGATGCAACGCTCCATAATTTTTGAAAAAGCAGAGAGAATAGAGATAGGGCGGTAGTTTGAAGGCAGCTTGGGGTCGCTACCTTTGTGGAGGTGTATAACCTTCGCCGACTTGAAGACAGTAGGAAAGATGCCATCTTTAAATGAAGAATTGGCGATGTGAGCGATAACACCGACATAGCAATCGATGGTCTTCTTTATCAGGTAATTTGACGACCCATCTGGACCTTCGGAGTGACAGTTTTTCATGGCTTGAACAATCTTCAGCAGTTCGTCTTCAGTGACAGGCGACAGAAACATAGAGGAGCAAGACGGCGAAGGTAGGTATTTTTTGTAATTATCCGTGACGACAGTTGAAAGGCCATAAGCTTCCTCTACGGTTGCTTCTCCAATGCATGCAAAAAATTCATTTAACGTGTCGGCTACTTCTTGTTGGGATGTTGAAGATGTTCCATCAGGCTTGGTTATGGTCTCAGGAAACGTATTAGTTTTTTGTTTATTCAGGCATTCATTTATCAGTGTCCATGTCTACTTTGGCGATCCTTCTGCTTCTTGAAACTGCTTATGGTAGTAAGCCTGTTTAGCTTTCCTGAGCAGGGTTGTCAGAGTGTTTATAATTCTTGAATTGCGTACCATGAGCATCAGGATTATCAATATATTGCCTGAATAGCATATTTTTGTGTTCAATACTGGTTAGTAAGCCTTGGGTGATCCAAGGCTTTTTCGGGGTCGCATACCTGGAGCGCTTTTTCGAAAAGGGGCAGGCAGAGTCAAGGGCAGAAGAGAATTTCTCAATAAATAGGGTAGCCATTGCATCTGGGTTGGTTTCTTCATAAACTGAAGTCCAGTCGCTACAAGTCAATTTAGCTCTCAAATTTTGTAATGATTTATCATCAATAGTCCTTCTTACTTTTATATTCGGGTTCGATTTCAGTCTATTTATCAAAAATTCCCCAAGTAACATAGAGTGATCCCATTCATCAGTTAATACGACATAACTCGAATGTGGATTAAAATTCGTAAAAATGTTGTCAATAACTGATGCCGACTGTTCACTAATACGTGTTGGTATTCTTGTTGTTGGAACCAATCCGACAGAAAAGCAAGTAGTTAGTATATCTACAGGTAGAGATCTTAATTCTTGGGCTCCGAACTCACCAGTCCCAAATCTATATTAAAATCACCCATAAAAAACACTTTATTGTTCTTAAAATTCATCCGCTATGTTAGACCATTAGTTATGAATAAAATTTTGCGTACTTGATCCCTATGGTCGTTAAAATAAGCATAGGAGTAGCTTTACTTACCGTACTTTATCTCAACCATTAAAAATCCAAACTTCATTGCTTGATAAAAATCATTAAAATCCGTAATTTTACGGATAGGGAGATTCTGGTCAATAAACACGACAAGTCCACCTTTCGAACGGGTAGACCTGTTTCTAGTAACTATCCTGTACCCAGATACACCAACCAAAGAACTATTACCATCACTAAGAAAAGTCTCACATAGTCCCAGAATACCAATACGATTACTATAAAGGAATGTAGATAGAAAATCTAAACTACTAAGCACTCCTCTACAATTCCAAAACGCGATACGGGAGGATTCTAACTGGTTAAATGGAGGGATTTTGTCATTATTTATATATTTACTACGAGGAAAAGACTGGATAAAAAGATCAGAAGATTCATCACCAGTTGATCCTACCGATTTAAATAATTCATTTAGGTCAAGTTGTTTTTTCTCAAAATCATGGAGCCGGTCCGATGATCTCATTTAACAATTTATATCATAATAATATCACACACATAAAACTTACCAAAATCAATATGAAATGATAGGCTAATGAGTAAAAGGTGGTACCTCGGATAATTCCCAGCATGCGAGGAGTGAAAAAAAGAGCAGAACGAGAACTTTTTTTGCACAACTAGAGCTAGACAGAAAAGAAGGAAAACATGAAAATAATCACACATAATGACAAGGCACAAAAAACACACTATGACGAGATTAATTCCAATCTCTTTTTTCACTCGCGGAATATAATAATAAATCAAAATCGATGTCACAACTAATTCATTAACTAATTTGGACGCTAGACCACGAAGACGAAGCAGATCCTTTAATTTCAAGCCATATGTCTATGCCTTTTTGACAAACCCGAGAAGACGTTATTTCGCCTTTCATTTTCATCTCACGTGTTTGGCCAATAACTCATTTCTTCGGATATTCAGTTCAGGCGGCAAGTCTGTGCAAATAACGATACCACTGGCCTTAAGTTTACCGACGTTTGACATTTGACGCTTGAATCTCATTTTCGGACCCTAACGATACAAGCAAAGGCTTCACTTGCTTTTGCTTACTTTTGCGTTGGCGGGAGTCAGTAATATTTGCCGAACGAGAAGAAATGCGATAGCACTTCGTTATCATTACTGGCTCATCGATTCCTAGCTTATTCGCAAAAAGGTTTTTCACATTAGCTTCAGGCGTTTCATTAGATTTTTCTTCCGGTAATCCGTGAACCAACAAGTTAAGCTTTCGGTCTTTTACTTCAAAAGCAAGCAATTGTTTCTCTAGAGCTTCAGATTTGAGCCTCTGCTCCTCTAGTGTTGATTCTAGTTCAACTATTCGTGAGTCACGGGTTGTTGCATCACTTTTTAACGACACAACTTCCGCAGAAATTGAGTCTAGTTTGCTGGAAAACTCCACATTAGACACAATTGTTTTGTCCTGTTTTTCTGTGAATAAATTAGCAAATCTGTCGAATAAGGACTGACTGACATATGACATCTTTAAATACTACAAAATCCGCCAAGTGAAATAATTAGTTTGTTCCATGACAAATGGTACTCAGATTACCTTAATTGGTATTTCACTTGGGAAATATCCACAAACAGGTAACACAGATGGCATTAGTCAAGCGTTGAAATGTAATTTAAATCCAGTCAACTTTTATTCCTTAGTTTCTGTAATAAATAGCTATAATCCACTTTTGATGTTCACTCAATGAGAACATTCCAAAATGTTTACAACATCTTACAAAGTTTTGCACCCTCTTCTATCAAGTCTTACAAATAATAGCTGTTAAATTTTAGATTGAAAATCAATTCAAAAAAAAAATACAGATATCAAAATGGAGTTTCAAATGGAAACTAAGACTATTTTTCCCCTTGACAAAAGCCATGTCATTTTATTTTAAAATTTCTGGAGAATTCAATATGATTTTTTTTTATTGAACGCTCGATTTGATTCAAATATGATTTTCGATGATATTTCACTGATCTCTCTACAGTCCCCAAGGCCACTTATGTGTCTCGGTGAAGTTAACTTATAACGCTTATGGTAGGCTATGACTTAAAATCGGAAACAATATGCGAAAGAAACTACAAAATTTATTTTCGAGGGGGGGGGCAAGTTTGAGAAAAAAAACATTGTGCCTAAATATTGTTAAATTGTTATCCAAACAACAAGCAATTTTGCCTATTTTTGAGCTTGGAAGGGGAACGGAGGGGGGGGGGGCTTCAACCTTAGTTAAACGAATGAAGGAATCACATATAATTCTTCTGAGCCCTTACCTTCTATACTGATAAATTTCCATTCATTACCACAGTTCCATTCTGTATTCATGTGCTTCACTGGAATTTTACCACCAAGACGAACGGACATACAATGATCCCGAAAACTAAAAAAAAAAGTATTCTAAAAAATTCAAATTATCTCTTCCGTCATTAAAAAAAAGAAGTTTTCTTTGAAAAAACTGACAGCCAGTATAGAGAGCAACTATGGTTTTGTAAAGAATAGAAAAAGAAAACTACCAAAGATTGCTCTTTAAATGATACTACTGAAAAATCAAAAGGTACAAGATTTCAATTCAAAATTGCAACAAAAGCCAATGCATAAAAAAAGGAATAAATAACTAAAAACTGAGACGCAGAAATTCAACTCTAAAGCCAAAATCTTAAAGCAAAAAAAAACTCTTTGGTCTACGAGAACTCATTGATTTTTGTTACTATCTATCTTTTTTTCTGTTTTTCCCTTTAAAGATAGATCCCAAATAATTACAAGCAGACGAACGGACCAAAAGGAAGAACTGGACCAAAGCAGACAAAAGAACACACAAATGTCCCGAAAACTAAAAAAATATTCAAAAAATTCTGAAAATTCACAGCACAAAATTAAATATAACTGAAAGAGTTTAGATTATCTGTTTTGTCATAAAAAAAACTGTTTTTCTTTGGAAAAATGACATAGAAACCTTTATTCTATGGTTTTTAAAGAACAAAGAAAGAAAAATATCAAATTTTGCTCTTTAAATGATATTGCTGAAATTCAAACTGTACAACACTTCAATTCAAAAATTGATAAGAAAAGAACAACTAACTAAAACTGAGAAGCAGAAACTCAACTCTAAATCCAAAATATCAAAGCAGAAAAAAAACCTCTTTGGTCTACGAAAACTCTTTGATTTCGCTATCTATATTATTTTTCTGTTTTTCTCCTCTAAAAATAGACCCCAAATAATTGCAAGCATGGCCAAAGCATCGTTGCTTGGACCCATGCTTAGACCAAATAATTGCAAGCTTCGGGTTTGAGTCCACAAATCATGGACAATAAGAGAGTCCATAAATTTATTCTCGAACTATCCACTTGACTGCATCAACAACTTTTTCAGAAATGAAAAAAAGAAGGCGAAGTTACGCCAGTTACCTTATAACAATCTTTTCCACATCAATTGGGATAAATTATAAGAAGAATAAGATAACTTAAAAAGAAAACAACGAATATTGTCATGGCTCTAGGCCGCTAAAAATTAAGCGTCTGGTATGGTACTTGTCAGCCATTTACCTAAGTGTTTACCCCAGAACTGTGTCTGTTGAACTTCATTTTAAGGAAGCCAACAGACTAGTTTTTGGGATATATCTTCTTTGGGTGAGCATTCCAAAGAGAGGTGCAGCATCTTATTAAGCTGTTCTTCAAGTACCCCGTACAGAGTGTCTCCCAGAAGCGTCAGCGTCAGGTTTCGCGGGAGAGGTGGGGGGCAATTAACTTTATTGACTGTTCTTTATTGGCTATTCTTAACCGACTGATTTGGGTAGTATTGCAAGTACAATTACTTTATTTTTACAAAATGGTTAACGCACTACATTAAAGATTTCAAGCTTACTTAGTTCTTCAAGGCTTGCAGAACAGAGAAGAGATGAGTAATACAGTCGATTAAATTGCCGCACAAAGCGGCACTACTTTACTGGGTCAATTTTTTAACGACTTCCAGGAAAGGTTTTGGTGGGGGGGGGGTCTCTCCCACACATGACGTCCCTGGTGTGCCCTCTTGTAGGTAACCCGAGAAACCCCAAGTATTTTCCTGTTTTTGCACGGGCCTAGCAAACGGCTGGACGAGTTGAAATATTTGGTCGGAGTGAGGGTCCTGTTTATACTTCTCGAAAACAGCCAGGATAAAAATAAACATAATAGGCAGTTTTATTTTTCTAATGGCTAAAAAAAAATACCAAAAATGTATTTTCTGATAGCGAAACATTAATATTTATAAATAAATATATAAAACAAGAATTTCAAGCATTTAAATTTTCACTTATACTTATCGACTAGAAGTTACACCCAAATAAATAAATCTAGGGGCAGTTTTTTTTTGGGGGGGGGGGGGTGGGGGGAATGGCACTTGCCTCGGGTACATAAATTCTTTTTATTAAAATAAAGTAGAAAGCGAATTTGGCAGTAAGTATGAGAAAAATCTCTCCTCTACGAATGTACCTCCTATAGTTCATTCAATTTTATGGAGAAATGGTAAGCCCTATCACAGTCAGGTTTGACGGAAGCACTGGTTAAACCTCAGTTATAAAAAGGTAAAAAAAACCATTACTCTCGCCGGCGGCAATTTGAAACAGGGACCTACCCAGGGAAGTCCAAATACTTTTTTTCCTCAAATTTCATGGCATTTCTTCAAATTACTCACAATTTTGTTTATACCATTGGTCTCGCCCTCCCCCCCCCCCCCAAAAAAAATCTCTTTTTAAATGTTGGAATCAAAAAGCAGTTTACTACACAACAGAAAATTTATTTGAGAGACAGAAAAGGGGAATGAGTTTTAATAGGCTTTCAACAGGACTTCGAAATAAGACAGGCAAAATTTTGGTGCAAAAGGTCCAAAATTACATCTGTTTCTGCAATATAGAAAAGGAGACACAAACACATTTTGGAAAAATTAAAACGTTTCATCCTGACACCTAAATAAGATATATGAAAACGGATCGTGAAATGGACAAAGCGATCGAGGATATTTAGTTTAGCAGAGCTACGAATATCACTTTGGCAAAAGGTACTACATAATACCTTTTGAATCGCCACGGCCACGCTCTTCGGTAGTTAATAATTTGTTCGGGTGACTAGCTTGTTCGAAAAAAAGAAAAAAGAAAAAATGGTCACTACAAATGTTGACACATTGCTTTTTTCACAATTATGATAAAGATAATTACTTGAAAATTTAGCGTTGGCTTAAAGAGAGGCAATCTATATTTAATTTTTAAAAGAGATAAGATTTGGAATTAATGAATATGATCTTTTTTTTCTCAGCAGGGAAGCCAATACGCAACAAGTGTTTCATACCTCCCTTAAATTACAAACACGGCTTGTTTATACAAACTCAAGATATAAACATAACTGACGTTATCAAATCTGTTTAATCATTTTGAATATTAGATTAATAATTTATATTTTTCAAAAATTTCGTCAGACCACATAAGTTACAAAAAAACTAAAACTTCCAGATTCATCTTTCCCTCCTAAGAACTGAAGAATGGTTTGAAGACAGTATAAATCATAACACCCGAAACAAACTTAAGGGCTTATTAAAACATAATAAAAAAGAACGATACACAAAAGGAACAAACTTACTTAAACCTATTTGCATAGTAGTCTAGAAATCCTAAAAAGAGATCGACAATTGGATCTTGGTTCTTGGAACAGAATCTTTTCAGCTCATATTCGGTTAGAGGTTTTAATCGACTCAATGCCAAATTTGGATCAAAATTCCGATTATACATCTTTTGTAGAGAAGACAACACTTACGGGGACGTAACACCTGAATACAAGAGAATTATTCAATACTTTTACAAAATGCCCCCTTAAATTCCCATGAGTTGAACGCAAAAACTTGAACAGCATGCTGCGAGTCAATGGAGAAGAAATCAAATTGAAAACCTACAAACAAACAAAAAAAAAAGAAAAGAAGAAAACCATGTCTTTTTTCTTCTACAAGAAGAAAATAAAAACAAAGCCAGACTTAAGGTTCATCACCCGTACAATGTGACTTGACATACTATTTATGATACTAAAAGGGTAACTCAAGTTCTTGTCTCTATTTAAGCTTTGGAACAGTATTTTGATATTATCAGTAACATGAAATAAATGCATTTTAAGAGGCTATGAATAGATTATGGATATGGATAGAGGATATATCGGAACTCATGGATAGATTTTGAAAACTAATATTAAGATGACTAAGTCACTGAAATTAAGAACAAATGAGGATAAAGAGGTGAAGATCGAGCGAGTGGACAGTTTCAGTCAATGCATTATTTCAAGCTCATGACGTCATTTAGCAAGCTCATGACGCCATTTAGCAAGGAATTCACTTATTCTCAATGTGAACGGGTTTAATAAAAAAAGGCATTAACATGAATTTAATTTAAATTTAGTTAATTTAATATCAATTATTAACAAAAACTTAACATGACCACTTCCCCTTCAAATATCCTGGTGTGATACGGAGGACAAATAATCAAACAAATCTACAAAAAAGAAAAAAGTATAACTATAACATCATGTACCCTGCTTCCACTAACTTAACAGACAACTCCTCATCAATCAAAAAAAGAATAATAATATTGATGATTAAAACTTACACGGAATCCCTTTTCAAAAGATTAGTTCTTTGTAGGTATTATTTAAATATTAATCTTCTATTAAGTATAATTTTAGATCTTTACTAGAAAATTTTCAAAATAATTTGGTTATCTTCTGCTTCACGGAAAAATTACAAATCTACAAAAAACAAAACTTTGAGACACAGCTTTAAGTTACAATTAAATTCTGGTCAGTTCCCTGGATGAACATTCGGTTTGTTTCTGTTCTGAATCATAACCAATTCATTTCTGAAAATTCCTTTCTATCGACGACCTAATCATGTCGAATCCTAGGCCTACTGTTCATATATTAACAAAAATGTACTACTGATACTTTTCTTTTTACAAATATCCAAAAGTCCTTTTTTCCCAAATTTTTTTTGCTAGCAATTTTGTTAGCTAGAACTTACATAGCTTTATCGCTTAGTCATTTTAGCCTGACAACCCTTTCTGCCAGAACTTTGCTTTTTAGTGGTGAAATAACAAATTCCCATCTATACTATAAGCGAAAACCCGACATTGTAAAACTTACCTTGTAGATAGTGAATAACCATTAAACTTAACGCATAGCTAGATAATTGTCCGAATCTGGCATCATTAATGCCCTGAAACTGGGCCCAGAGCTTCACAATCACAGCAAGCGGCCGCACACGCCAATCTACTGAAAGAAAAAACATTCATCAGAACAAGCCAATTAGAGAATAAAAGAATGGCAAATATTCTACTCACTTCATATAACACGCAAGAAGAGGCAATCCCCTAGTGATCCATTCACCTGACATTTACTTAAGGCAACTAGAAGACCTTTACTGATGATGCCACCTATTCTCCATGCAACTAAATTATCAATCTTTTGATTAGAGAGTTTTACTCGGGGCACTCAAGAACGACCTAGTTATTGATTTCCTCATCATGCTTTCTTTTTTAAGCAAAATTGTTCAACAAGATTTGCAAATAAGGATACTGGAGGTTTCTTATGGAGACAAGTGTTAGCATAGTTACAGACTTTGTTCGCACCTAAACTGCTTTGCCGAATTTTATTTACAATTCTCTACACTCTTGGTTTTTTTTTTCATGACAAGATTTATGGCATCAGACTAAAAAAAACTTAAGGCCTGATAAGCTTCTATTTAACCATTTACGGACGTTTTCTCCCTAGAGATCTGTCTGTTAAATTTTCTTTTAAAGACATCAACAGACGGGTTTTCGGGAACAGATGATATCCTTGGGGAACAATGACATCCTTCAGGATATGATTAAAAATTTATTGCGACAAGCCTATGGCTTTCTCCTGTATTGAATAATATAAATAAAAAGAGGATACAGCGAATCACCAAACTATTGTTCAAATACCCACTGGGAAGTATCACTTCTTGCGCACAATCCATATTATGTTCCTAGGTGTTTGCCGTATTGACCTGGAATAGAATGCTACAAGTAAACAAATCAAAGTAAGTAGGATAGTGGACTACCCGAATAGATTCAATTTTGGCAGGAAATCAAGTTTCTTTAAAGAATTAGCAGCTTACAGTTAAGTCAATTTACAAAATTTATAGGGGTGTGCAAAACATATTTTCCAAAATCTAGGGTGGGGGGGGGGAGGGTCATATTTAGAAATTTTTCAATTTTCTTAATGAATATACCCATAATAAGCATTCTCAATGAATATAAATCCCCAATAAAGGTCTGCTTTCAATGCAAGGGGGGCAAAAAAGTAGGGGACACATGCCCTCTATCGCCAATTGGTGGCACTGGCAGCTTCAAAAACTCCCAATAGAAGACAAAATAACAACAAACCCCAAGTAATTTGAAAAATCTTAATAAACGCAGTATCTTATATGAACGCCTGTAACATTTCTTGTCTACTCTGGCTAGCGGAAATTTACATAAATTTGACTAGTCGAAATTTACTAGTTGACTAGTTGAAATTTACATAAATTTGAATAGTTGAAATTTACTAGTTGACTAGTTGTAATTTACATAAATTTCAAGGCCTTTCACTTCTAGTCTTGCTAGAATTAAGTGAGAACAGTCCTTAAGCGAGGATAAAAAGAAGGTTCAAATCGCCAAATATGGTTTAACAGAAAGGTCTTACCTCTGGCATAGGAATGCAAAAGGTGTGTATTCCTAAGGCCTACATCACAGTTGATACTTAAATCGACAAGAACTCCAGACTCTCCATCACAAAACTTTAAAATAGGCACTTTTGCGCTGTCAATCAATTTAATATTCTTGTATCTATCTGCAAGAAAAAAAAATCTTATTAGCTGAATTAGCAGAATCAGAGCACTAAAAAAAGAATAAATTACTGTGAGAATAAATAAACCGAAATAACGACAAAAATACACAGCCAATAGAAAAATACCTTCACTAATCTATCTTCGGCGTACGGAACAGTACAAACAAAGAAAAAACAAAAACAACTAATAGAGGCGAAAAAACAATATAAGAACAAAACCTGAAAAAAGGAAAGAATAGAACTTAAGAGCTGTATTTCAGGCATTTATTTAATTTCATTTATCTATTTTCTTCATAAAACCGTTGAGGTGACAAATGTGAAAATAAAGAAAACAAAGAGGGAGTTCCATGATGGAATACCTTTTTTGTATATGCAAAAGATAGAATTCCCATGATAATTGCTTGCAGTCATATATCCAGTAATTTATATACGGAAAGGGGTATACTAAAAATTTAAACTCAAATTTTTTGAAGACGATTTTTTTGGGGACAAGTGGCGATGAGAATGAAGATGAATCAGGTCAAAATGACTTATTCTCGTTTTTAAATGTTGCAGAGATTCTTAGAAATCGGATGAGCAAGAATGCTTTGAGTATTTCCAACTTCCCCCTCATTTTAGATGGGTTAGCCATACACTCAATTTCCCTGCATCCCCGGATGCTGATAAAGCCTTGAATGATGTTGCATGTAAGCGTGCATATATGCCGCTTTTTCCAAGTGTACTGCTCTCTGGGAAACTGTTAACAAGAGCACAAAAGCTGTCAAAGAAGTATATGATAGACAGCTCATCAGGACTGTGATAGCTAGATGGAATTCGAAATATGACAGTGTAAAACGCTTGATGGATTGTCACAAAAAAAGAGAAGCTTCATGATGTTTGTGATGCTTTACAGAAACGTAGGTTTGGTTCTCATGACGTAGATTTTCTAGAAGAATACACGAAGGTCATGGAGCCATTAGCGGTTGATCTGTATACTTTTCAGGGAAAATAAAAGTGCTACTTTGATACAATTTACCCTACAATTTGATCTTTTGAAAAGCAGCTTGAAAAGCTAAAATATTTAGTTAGGTTTTACCGGCCACAGGTATATGCTCTTCTTGTGGGTCTGGAGGAAATTTTTCCTACTATCCTGAACGAGGGACTTTTTTATGCCAAAGATTATGTTGTTACGAGTCCCAAGTCATTCTTATTTCAAACTTAAGACATATTGAAGATCCCAAGGCTCTGAACGAGGCTGACAGAACTGACAGGGATAGCTAATTTTCTGATGATGAATACTTTGACAATAGTGACTAAGAAACTATCACAGATAATTCAATGAATCGTGAACGCGATAAAAATAGAAGGTGGAGGTTCTTCCATATGTGGCTGATAGGTGAAAAGAACTAACAATGCTAAAAGACTACCCAAGAGCAATGAAAATCTTCAGAAAATTTAACTGCATAGTTCCTTCGTTTGCACCCAGAGGAATTTTAGCCAAAACGGAATATGCTTGGAGATACTATGTTTGAAAAGCTACTACTCTTGAAGAGAACAAGTAAGAAATCCAATTAAATTGTTATTTAGCATTAAGTGACAAATGCCACGTTAGATATTACTCTCTTTCTCTAGATAGAAATTCGTAAAGCCAGCTCTCTCTAGATAGAAAGCTCTCTTTCCTCAATCTGTCTTTGGAGCTAGTTTAATCTGTTTATTTGGTTTTTGCTTTTTTTTATGCAAGCTTATAACGTTTGAAAATTGTTTGATATACACAATTCATAACTAAGTAAATAAAGTATAAAAAAGATATTCCAAATACAATAAATAGAAACAGACCATGTAGTTTTTTTTTAACAAAACAAATCACGAAAGGAAGTGTTCGAAAGCGATGGCCATCTTTTTGCAATCTTTTTTTTAACTAGCCCGTATTATGTTAGGGCGGCTAATTAAGTAGATCTGCAGCATGCGAATTGCTACATACATGTTATTTTCTAGTTATAAAGGGTTCAAATTTCAGCTTTATTTGAAACACAAAAAGTAAAAATATTTTACTTTTTTGCAAAAGACTAGATTGGGCGGTGAAATTATTCCCAAGAATCATGAAAATGTATTCAATTCTGGTTATTAGAAAACATCAATTCTCACTATTCAGATTCGTCACCACAAAAATGAAGAAAAAAAAGAGAAAAAACATAACAGTGAGGTGTAGTCATAACATGTTTAAATTCGATTACTTATAGTGCATTTGAAGTTAAGAGCAATTAGAAATGAAATAATTCTGATTTTTATTTTATTTTATCTCTAAAAGTAACATCAAGCATTTTCATCAGAGAAATATATTTCTGGGAAACGTGGTACCTAAACACAACACTTATTTCATTAGTTTATAATTGCTTCAATTACTATTTCTATTAGTGCGAGTAATCTACCTCAACATGCATTGGTTGGACGAACCTCAAAACGCCACTAAGATTTTTTCTCCGGAAATTTTGTATTAATTTACCAACACTACTAAAAAAAAAAAAAAAATTTGAAGAATTGACAGAAAAGTTACAAAATTTACACTTACTCTTGCCAAGAAATCAAAATTCCATGATGGCTCACACTTGTTTCTCGTCGACCTAGTTTCTGATGATGGTGGTTAGCTTTACCCGTTTTAAGATTTATTTATTCATTTATGTTAGTACCTGTTGTATGTTTTTTGCTATGATAGCTTATTTAATTTCTGTTCGTTTTGGGTTTCATTTTATTCCTTAAGGTTTCTATTTCGTCTTATCTTAAGTATAATATGAACTTTACTTTTCTTCAAAAAATTTCTTTTTTGGAGTTTTTTTTTATTATTAATATCTGTTCATTTTAGATTGCCAAGTTTCAAGTTTTTCAAAGTTCCCTATTTCAAAATAATTTTTTGTTCCGAAATAAATAAACAGCTTAGGCAAGAACTACCAAAATTAAACTGAACGTTCAACATATAATGAAACTAATTGCTCAACACTCACCAGCTCAAGATTTTGTTTCACTCAGCTCTGAATTTAAGGCTTTGATACTTCTAGGCTTAAGCATTTTTGCCGCTCCGTTTCAGCAAGATGTTCTGGGAAAATCCCCAAAACTTCGAGGATAGTGAAAACCACATGGCCTAGTGGGCTTATTGGTAATTCCTGTCCTGGTTTCACTGCAATTTTCATTTTCTTTTCAATGTTGTAATAAGTACAAAAGGAAATATTTGCAATATAATTCGATTTGGTAAAGGGCCAAATACGCAGTAGGTCTATGATTTTACCGTTAGGGAAACGGGCAGCAGCCAAATTCTTGATTGTAGC
This sequence comes from Artemia sp. Qi Xiang Cuo, assembly GCF_049724085.1. Lineage (NCBI taxonomy): Eukaryota > Metazoa > Arthropoda > Branchiopoda > Anostraca > Artemiidae > Artemia > Artemia sp. Qi Xiang Cuo. The sequence continues at coordinate 36,874,627 of NC_142813.1, read as the reverse complement.
GAAGAATATAGTTTTCATGACTTGGAATAAAGTATCGTTACTAAGTTTTTTTGGGTGGGCGGGGGGGGGGGAGTATCAGGCCATGGAGAACCAAGGGTCAGCTCCAATAAGTTTTAGAATATAACATCGTTAATAATTTGTTGTTGTTGTTTATGGGGGAGGGGGAGGTGGCCATGGAGGGCCAGGGGTGATTTCTCATAATTTTTGGAACAAAATATCATTAATAAGTTTTTTTGGGGGAGGGGGTCAGGCCATGCAGAGAGAACCAGGGGTCAGCTCCCTTTAGTTTTGGAATAAGATATCGCTAATTAGTTTTTTAGTGGGGGTGGGGATCGGGGTTATGTGATATTTGGAATATTCGAAAAATGAGCCCTTCTGAAGCTTATATGAGCACCCCTTCCATAAGAACCACATATGCCCCTACGCCGTAAATTACAACGCCTGCCCCTGGGTCCTTGGGGAGTAGTGTCGAGCCCGGAGTTTTTGTTATCTGATCTTTGAACTATTTTTAACTTTTATCGGATGCATTTGGGGAAAAAAAGGGATTGAGGGGGTGGGGCCTAGTTGCCTTCCCATCACTTTTGAATCTTAAAAAGAGCACTATAAGCCTCCGATTTCCGATCGAATGAGTCTCCTCCGAAGTTTATACGACCATTCCTTCCATATAAAGTGCCTCTGGGGAAGAAAACAATAAAACACTGGAGCTTAGGGCTTAGGGTTGGTGAGGGAAGGCTAGTTGCCATCGGATCACTTTTGACTCTTAAAAAGTAAACTAAAACTTTCATTTGAGTCCCCTTCGAAGTTTATGCGACCACTTCTTCCACAAAACCTTATATTCCCCTGGGGCATAAGTTACAACCCTTCCACTGGGCTTTGGTAAGGTAATGTTGACCCCGAAGCTTTTGTCCTCTGATTGTCGGACTATTTTAAACAAAATGGCTATCTCAAAATTTTGATCAGATACATTTGAAGAAAAGAGTGTATGTGCGTGGGGGGGGGGGTAGATGCCCTCCGATCACTTTTTATAACTTTTAAAAAGGTAACTAGAACTTTCAATTTCCAATTAAATTAGCTATCTCTGAAGTTTATACGACCACCCATTACATAAAACCTTATATGCCCCCGGGGCATAACTAACAACACTCCCCCGGGTTCTAGAGGGGTGGTGCTGACCGGAGTTTTTGTTATTTGATCTTTAAGCTATTTTGAACAAAATGGCTCAAAATTTTGATTGAATCCATTTGGGGAAAAGGACCTTGGGAGGAGGGACTAGTAACCCTCTGATCACTTCTTAACTCTTAAAAAGGGCACTAGAATTTCTGATTTACAATCAAATGAGCTCCATCCGAAGTTAATACAGCCATCCCTTCCATAAAAACCTTACATGTCTCCGGGGCACAATTTACGACACTTGTCCCCAGATTTTGGGGGGCTGTGTTTTCCTAGAGTTTTGTTATATGATCTTCGGTCAATTTTGAACCTAATGGTTAAAAAAAATTCCATTGGACGCAATTGGGGAAAATAAGGTTGGGAGGAGGGGGGGGTAGAGACTCAGTGATCACTTTTGACTCATAAAAAGGTAACTAGAACTTTCAATTTCCAATCAAATGAGCTACCTCTGAAGTTTACGCGACCACCCCTTACTGAAACCTTATACGCCCTTGAGGCACAACTTAAAACTTAGCCCCAGGCTCTGGGGGGTTGTGTCGACCCGGAGTTTTTAATCTGACGTTTGAACTATTTTAAAAAAAATGACCATCACAAAAAACATTTAGGGTGGATTTGGGGAAAAAGGGCGTGGGTGGGGGTTAGTATTAAAAAGTGCCCTGCGAACTTTTTTTACTATTAAAAAGTGAACTGGAACTTTCAATTTCCAATCAAATGAGCCCACTTTGAAATTTATACGAGCATCCCTTCCATAAGAATCATATATACTTACATATATACTTCCATAGAATCATATAACTTACAACGCCTGCCCCCGGGCCCTACGGGGCTTTGTCGACCCCGGAGTTTTTAATATCTGATCTTTGAACCATTTTTAACAGAATTAGTATCTCAAAATTATTACCGGATGCATTTGGGGAAAAAGGTGCGGAGGGCTATTTGCCCTCCGATCACTTTTGACTCTTAAAAAGGGCACTAGAACTTAATTCGCTTTCCAATCGAATAAGCCCCCTACGAAGTTTATACGACAACCCCTTCCATATGAAGTGCCCTTGGAAAAAAAAAATTAAACATTGGAGCCTTATGGCCTTTACTATAGGCAATGCTATAGTGTTGCCCTCTGATCACCGTGAGACTGGTGAACCACGTTCCCCACCCTCTTTTAGTTCAAAATATTTGCGTTCTGTAATCCTACAGTCTGAGCGAAAGTAGAGATGCCCCTATTGATCCCGTACGAACCACGTGGTTAATGGGGTCAATGACCTCTTTCACCAGGTGTGTTTTTGGCCAAGTGCCCGCTAGGGGAGAATGTTATGATCCAGGAAAGAGTATTTGTTGTTGCTGTTTTTGGCCAAGTGCCCGCTAGGGGAGAATGTTATGATCCTGGAATTGTTTCTGGGGAAGTTAATTAATGTCTGACAGATAACGTCAAGTTAATTAATGTCTTTGGAGTTCGACCAGAATTGTTTCCAGGGCAAAGTTTAGATCACACGTGACAGATGACGTCAAGTTAATTAATGTCTTTGGAGTTCGAGGAGAATTGTTTCCGGGGAAGTTAATTAATGTCTGACAGATGATGTCATGATTGATTAATTTGACACGAAAGGGGAATTAATTTGTTGTTTCTAAGGGGAATTATTGATTAACGAAAGGGGAATTAATTTGTGGTTTCTAAAGAGAATTGTTTCCGAGCGAATGTCTATTAATGTCTTTGGAGTTCTACCAAGAAAATTGTTTCCGGGTGAATGTTTTGATCTTAGAGATGAATTGTTTTAGCACGGGAATAAGGCTTCTTAGTAATTTCAAATGTGACAACACAGGGATGCCAAAAACAAAGGACCACGCTGAAATTACGTTTAGGGATTATTTGGGCGAAAGCGTTTCAGACATTTTAAGGAATTATTTCGGCGAAACAGTTAGATATTTTAAAAGATGTTTTTAAAAGCTGTTTTAGAAGAAAATTTGAGGGTGAAACTCTGTGGTCGTTATAATACACAAGTTCTATTTGAACAGTGTTGTGAGGTCCTCTACCCCAACCCCATAGGGTTCCGATCCCCCAACCCTAACCCCGAAGGAAGCCCCCGGTCCCCAAAGGTCCCCCAGGCTCCCAAGCTCCCAAAGGACCACCCGGCCCTCAAGGGCCCCCCAGACCCTCAAAGGCCCTCCCCGGGCCCCGTCTTTCGTTGATGTGTGTTGTCTGAAACATATGATTTGGGGTGAGTTGGTTGCTATTTTTGAATTTTCTGGGTTTAAGATCGGAGTTTTTAATAGGTACGTGTGGTCTGAAAATTATGATATTGAATTTGTGGTTTGTTATTTTTGAATTTTATCGGATGAAGTTTCTGAGTATTTAATCGGGTTTGGCTGTATAATATTAATGGTTTTAGGTGTTTAATTTGTTGCCTCCGACTCATCATAAAAAGATTTATTAGTAATTTGTAGATGCTTGTTGTGTAAAATATATCATTTGGAATGTGCGGTTTGATATTGTCTACTTTTCTTACCTAGATTTCTTGGCATTTCCTATCTGTGTTCTGTTAGAAAATGATGATGTGGGTTTTCTAGTTGATTTTGGTACTTTTCAGATCTAGGATTCTTTGTCCCTAATATGTACGTGTTGTCTGAAACCTATAGTTTGGAATTACTAGTTTTCTATTTTAGGTATTTATGTGACAGACATCTTAGCATTTTGCCTGCGACTATTGCCCGAAACATATAATTTGGGACACGTAAATCACCGTTTTTGACTTTTCTGAGCTATATTTCTTTGTAAGTCGTTGATGTATGTTGTATAAATCCTATGATTTAGGATGTGTGGCTTTATATTGTTGACGTTTCTGAAACGTGTTTCTTAGTCTTTCATAGGTATTTTTTGTCTGAAATCTATTGTTTGGGATGAGTGGTTTGCTATTTCAGGCTTTTCTGAGCTAGATTTTTTATACTAACATGTGTTTTTGTTGTCTGCAAATTATGATATGAGTTGACCAGATTTTTAGTTTTACTTTTCAGATCTAATATTCTTGGTCAATCATAGGTATTTGTTTTCTAACACATCTTGTTTGGGATGAGAGGTTTACTATTTTAGGCTCTTCTTATCTAAGATTTCTTAGAATTTCGTAGGTGTATGAAGTCTGAAACGTATATTTTGAGACGCGTAATTTGCTATTAATTAGTTTACATAGACATCATTCTTAGTCGTTCATTTTTGTGTGTTGTATGAATCATTGGATTTGGGATCTTAGGACTGCTATTTTGGACTCTTCAGATCTAGATTTCATAAACTTTATTAGGTGGGTGTTGACTAAAACAATTAGTTTGGTTTGAATGATTCGCTATTTTTGCCCTGTATTATAAAGGTTTTTTCACCAGTCGCAGGTTTTTGTTGTATGAAGCATTTTTTTTGTTGTTTTTAATTTCCTTTCTTGTCCATTAGTATCTTTATCGAATATTCTCTAATAGGTGTGTTGTTTCTGAAAAATCTATTTCAGGATGTGTGTATTACTATTTCTTTATTCTTTGATATGTTTTTTATAGGCCTCTACTATTTGGGTTTCCAGACACATATTATTTCAATGGTGAAATTCTCTATTTTTTAATTGTTAGGGATTGAAGTCATAGTCTGTCGTATGAAGGTGTTGTCTGAAACTTCTAGTTTGGGATGAACTGTTTGTTCTATCAGAATTTTTTGACCTTATGCTTCATGGTATTTCATATTTTTATGATGCCTTAAACTTATAATTTTGAATAAGCAATGTACTATTTATACATTTGTAACCTAGAGTTCTTAGTATTCCATTGGTGTGTGTTGTCTAAAGCTTATGATTTTTTATGGATAGATAGCTATTTTAGATTATCCTCTGCTGGATCTCTTAGCGGATCATATGCGAGTTGTGTCCGAAACCTACAATTTGGGATGGCTAATTTGCTATTTTGAACTTTACAGAGCTAGATCTCTTAGTCCCTAATAGGTGTGTTTTTAATGACACTTATAGGGTATGGTTATTAGGGTAACTTTAAAGGCTTTTTTGACCTAAGGTTTCTCAATATGGTCTTGTTATTTGCTGTCTGAAACCTCTGATTTGTGCGGTGTAATTTGCTATTTCTGACACTTAATAGACCGATTTATTGGTCATATCTATGTTTGTGGTGACTAAAATCTATGAGTTGGTATGTGTTGTTTGCTATTTTTGACTTTTCTGTGCTCGGATTCTTAGCCTTTCACAGGAGTGCGATGTCAGAAAAATATGATGTCGGATTTGTAGTTTGTTTGCTTTATGAACTATTCGGGGCTAGGAATCATAGTCACTCATATGTGTTTACTGTCTGAAAAATGTAGTTTGGGATTAGTAGTTTGCTATTTCAGGTTATCTTGATACCGGCATCTCAACATATTTCGTACGAATACTGTCCGAAACTTATAATTTGTGATATGTAAATCACCGGTTCTGAATTGTCCGAACCAGATATCTTTGTAATTCGTTGGTGTGCGGCGTCTAAAATCTATGATATGGGATGAGCGGATTTCTATTTTTGACTTCTTTAAGATGGATTTCTTAGCCGTTTATAGTTATGTGCTGTCTTAAACTTATTAGTTGGTACTGTTAGTTTTCTATTTCTATATTTTCTGAAATATATTTCTTATCTTTACGTGAGTTTGTGCTGTCAACAAAATATCATTAGTAATGAGTAGATTTTTAGTTGGAATATTAAGGGCTCGGGTTTTTGGTCCAACACAGGTTTTTTTTTTCCAACATTAATTGTTTTGGATGAGAGTTTTTCTCTTTATAAATTTTATTAGCTAGGTTTCTTAGCTCTTCTCTGGTGTGTGTTGACTGTACATATGTGTTTTGACGCTTCATTTGCCATTTCCGACTTTACTAAAACATCTTTACTATACTTTTATTGGTGTGTGCTGTCTGAATCCTTGGATTTGTGAGGGGATACTTGCTATTTTGGACTCTTCAAATCTGGATTTCATAGATATTCATAGGTGTGTGCTGTCAAAACCCATTAGTTTATGTGAAATGATTCGCTATTTTCGCCCTGTATGACATATATTTATTCGCCACTCGTAGGTGTGTGTTGTCTGAAGCTTATTATTTGAGGTTTGTAATTTGCTAGTTGGAATTTTCGGAGCTAGGATTCCTAGTTTCTCATACTTGTGTGTTGTCTGAAACCTATAGTTTGAGATGACTAGTTTGCTTTTTCAGGCTTTTCTGAGCTAAGGTTTCACAGTATTTCGTAGGTGAATTTTGTCCGAAACTTATGATGTTGGATATGTAAAATACCAGTTCTGCTTTTCTACGCTACATTTCTTAGTATTTTATTGGTGTGTTGTCTGAAACCTATGATTTGGTATGGATGGATTTCTAATTTTGACTATTCTGAGATTGTTCTCTAAGACTTTCATAGGTGTGTGTTGTCTGAAACATAGGATGTGGGATGGTAAATTTGCTATTTTTGAGTTTTCTTTGCTAGGTTTCTTGAAAATTCGTAAGTGTGGGTTGCCAGGAAATTATGATTGTGGATGTTTACTTTTCGATTAGGAAATTTCAGAACTAAATTTCATATTTAATCAAAGGTAGTGTGTTTCTGGAATTACTGGTTTGGGTTTAACCGTCTAGTCTATCAGGATCTTCTGAGCCAAACGGTTTGAGTCTTTCGTCAGTAGGTGTCCACTGAGACTTATAATTTGGGGCGTACAATTGCCTATTTATAGATCTTCTGAGCCAGATTTCATAGTCTTTCGTAGGTATGTGCTGTCTTAAACCTATAATTTGGGATGTGTGGTCTGTTACGTTTTTACTTTTCTGAATGAGATTTCATAGCCTTTCAAAGGTATGTGTTGTCTGAAAACTATGATTTGAGATGTTTAGTTTGCTATTTTTGACTTTTCTGAGCTAGATGTATTAGCCTTTCAGTGGTGTGTGTTGTCAGAAAATTATTGTGTTGGAGGTTTGGTTTGCTTTTTGGACTTTTAAGAAATAAGAATTTCAGCCCCTTAGAGGAGTTTTTTGTCTGAAACTTTTAGTTTTGGAAGAGTAGTTGGTTATTTCAGGCTCTTTAGAACTAAGTTTTCTTATTGTTTCCTTGATTACTGTTGTCTGAAACTTATGAGTTGGGATATGTGAACCAGTATTGTGTGCTATTCTGATATGTGTTTTATAGTCTTTCGTCTGTATATCTTGTTTGAAACTTATTCTTTTGGATGAGTGGTTTGCTATTTTTTTACTTTTCTGAGCTCGAATTCTTAGACTTTAGTTGGTGTGTGTTGTCTGAAACCTATGACTTTCGATTTGTGGGTTTCTATTTTTTTACTTTCTGACCTGGATTTCTTAGCCTTTTATTGGTGTGTGTTGACTGAAACCTATTATTTGGGACGTGGGGGTTTCTATTTTTGACTTTTCCGATCTATATTTCTTAGCCTTTAAGAGGTTCGTGCTGTAAGAAAATTATTATTTGGTATTTGTAGTTGGCTTTTTGGAATTTTAAAAGCTAGAATTATTAGTCCTTCACATGATTTTGTTGTCTGAAATCTAAAGTTTTGGGTGAGCGTTTGGCAATTTCAGCGTCTTTTTAACTAAGATTTCTTAGTATTTTGTAGGTATTTATTTTGTAAAATCTTTTGTTTGATATTTATAATTTGCTAGGTTTAACCTGATAAATTCTTTTTTTTCAAAATAATATGAAAAGTTTCCATTTCCGTTTAGAATTTTTATAAAAGAGATGAAAAAATCATAAATAATTTTCCAAATTATACATTTACGACAGAAAATTTCAAGTTTTCTACTGAATTTTATCTAAGAACGAAAGTCAATCCCAATGTCTCCAGAGAAAATATTAGTCTTCAACTTCAGTGCCGGGTTCACAAAGAAAAAAAAAGTTTAAAGTTTATTTCAATATTTATCATGGTAGAATAAAAATTTTGCAGCATGATTTTTTATTATTTTCCATGAAGACGAGAAGTTACGCTTTAATTAAAATTTTTTGGAACTTGGGTTCTGAATTTTCTTAAAGAGATGAAGACATTTTAAATAATTTTCCAAATTATTCAAAGAAGATGGAAACGTTCTACTTATCTCCTGAATTGTACCAAAGATATAGTTTCAATTCTAATTTCTCTAAATAAGAGAAGAATTTTCCACTTCCGTTTATACTTCACCTATGCAAGATTTGTTTGAACTTCAGTTCTAAATTTATCAGTAGAAGGTATGACAACCTTTGTTATGAATGTACTTATTTTCTATGAAGATGAAACACTCCACTTTAGTTGTTAATCTCTTGAAATTCAATTCCGACCATTCTCAAACATATAAATAAATTTAAAGTTCTGTTCCAAATATTTTCTCAGAAGAAGAAAATCTCAATTTTAGTTAGTAAGTTTTGAAATGAACATTAAATAAGCTAATTATCCATTATATTTTTCCAAAAGTAATATGAGAGTTTACACTCCAGTTTAGATTTTTTTCTAAAGTAGATGAAGAACTTTACAGTTCTTTTATAAATTGATTAAAGAAAATATTGACAGACATGCTCTGATTATGAATATCCTTGTTCTTTTATCAATTTTACAAAAGAACGGAGTTCAATTCTAATTCACTCCTACACAATTTAAAGTTCAGCACTAAAATTTCCAGTACAGTACAGGAAAAGTCATGATTCTATGATTATGATTCCGATACTAGGATAGTGATTATTGTTCATTAAGAAAAAAGTCTGCACTTAAATTCTAAATCTTCTTAAATTAAATTACAACAATAGTCCATGATATGAAAAAATACAAAGTTTTGTTATGAATATGTCCTCTTAGAAATAAAAGTTCAGCGTCTAGTCTTATTTTAATAAATTAAAATTAAATCAGATATAGATAAACAATTTTTTAATAAAATAAAAAACACAGGTAAACTTTAGTTCAGATTTTTTTTCTAATGTGGATGAAGAACTTTAAATCTAGATTAAATACTGGTTCTAGAGATAGTGGAGTTTATGCTTTGATGTTGAACATCAGAATTATATTATGTATTTTACCAGAGAAAGGAATTCGACTCGAATTTCACTAATAAAAAATACAAAGCTAAGTTCTAATGTTTTACATAGAAGATAGCAAGTGTCGTGTCATGAGTGTGATTATTTTCCATGAATATAAAAAGTTTCAATTTAATTACAAATTTTCTTAAATTCAGTTCCCAATTTTCACAAAGGCATGAAAAAATCTGAAGTTCTTTTCCAAATTTTTCGTAAAAGATAGGAAAAGTTATACTTTGATTGCAACTCGTTTTCAGGAGGATATGGATTTCCACTTTAATTCTGGCTCCACTTTAATTCTGAGTTTTCTCGAAGAACTGCAAAATTTACAAGTTCTCTTCTGAATTTTCTTAGAGAAGAGAAAAAAGTTAGCTCAATTCTGAAATTTACCAATGAAAATGAATAAACTTTCATATCAATTCCTAATTTCTAAAAGACATAAAAAATTTTAAGTTCAAGTCCAAATTTTTCCATAGAAGATAGGAATGGCTATACTATGGTTGTGATTATTTACCATGAAAATAAAAAGTTTCACTTTATTTCTAATTTTTCTTAAATTCAGTTCATTCATCTACCCGTCAAAAACAATAGGCTAGTTTAGGTTGGGTTAGGTTAAGTTAGGTTAACTGATAATGAGCGCAAATGATAAGTTAGCCTAACCTAATCTAACCTAACTTAACCTAACCTAACTAAATCCAACCTAACCTAGCCTATTGTTTTTGGCGGTTAGATGAATGAAATGAATTTAATAAAAATTAAAGTTCGAGTGAAACTTTGTATTTTTATTGTAAATAATCACAATAATAGTATATCAATTTCTATCTTCTATGGAAAAATTTGGAATTGAACTTTAAATTTTTTATGTCTTTTAGAAATTAGGAATTGAAATGAAAGCTTATTCATTTTCATTGGTAAATTTCAGAATTGAGCTAACTTTTTTTTCTCTTCTCTAAGAAAATTTAGAAGAGAACTTGTACATTTTGCAGTTCTTCGAGAAAACTCAGAATTAAAGTGGAGCCAGAATTAAAGTGGAGCTCCATATCTTCATGAAAAATAATCACAATCAAAGTATAACTTTTCCTATCTTCTATGAAAAATTTGGAACAGAACTTAAAATTTAGAACTGAACTTTAAATTTTTTATTGGGGAAATTAGAATTGAATTGTGTTCTTTGGTAAAATTCAGAATAGAACTTGAATATTCACGATCAAAGCGTGACTTTCCCTATTTTCTATAATCAATTTGGAACAGAACTGTAAATTTCTTCATCTCTTTGAGAAAAACATCTGAACTGGAGTGGAAATTTTTACGTTATTTTTGGGAAAATAGATTTGATCAATAACTTATTTCATTTTCATTGAAAAAACTCAGAATTGAAATTGAAATTATCTTCTTCTAAGAATATATTTGGAACAGAACTTAAAATTTATTTATATGTTTGAGAAAAGTCGGAATTGTATTTAAAGAGATTAAGTACGAAAGTGAAATTTTTTATCTTCATGGAAAATAATCAAAATCATAACCTAGGTTGTCATATAATCTACTGATAAATTTAAAAGTGAAGTTCAAACAAATCTTGCCTAGGTGACGTATAAACGGAAGTGGAAAATTCTTCTCTTATTTAGAGACATTAGAATTGACACTTTACCTTTTGAACAATGAAAAATAAAAGTAACACTTTTTTATCTTCTTTGAGAAATTTGGAACAGTATTTAAAATTTGTTCATCTCTTTGAGAAAAGTCGGAACTGAATTTAAGAAAATTTAGAATTAAATTGAAACTTTTTATCTTCATGGAAAATAATCACAAATCATACTATAAACTTTTCCGTATCTTCTATCGGAAAAAATTTTTTCATCTCTTTGAGAAAAATCTGAACTGAAGTGGAAACTTTTTATATTATTTTGGAGAAATAGAATTGATCAGGTTTGAACTAGCACTTTATAAATCTCAAATAATAGATTTTAGAAAATAAATACCCACAAAATACTAAAAATCTTAGTTCAAACGAGGCTGAAATAGCCAAACGCTCATCCAAAACTTTAGATATCAGACAACACACTCCTGTGAGGGACTAAGAATCCTAGTTCTGAAAATTCCAAAAAGCAAACTACAAATACCAAATCATAATTTTATTACAGCGGGAATCTATGAAAGGGTATGGAATACAGGTAGGAAAAATCAAAAATATAAAACTACACATCCCAAGTCATAGGTTTCAGACACCACACACCTATAAAGGGCTAAGAAATTCAGGCCAAAAAAGTCAAAAAATAGAAACCCGCAAATCGCAAGTCATGTCTTTTAGACAAGACAAACCAACTAAAGTCTAAGAATTCTATCTCAGAAAAGTAAAAAAATAGCAACACACACATCCAAAATAATAAGTTTCAAACAAGATATACAGACGAAAGACTATAAAACATAGCTTAGAATAGCACACAATAGTGGTTCACATATCCAAATTCATAAGTTTCAGACAATATTAACCAAGGAAACACTAAGAAGACTTACTTCAGAAAAGCCTGAAATAACCAACTACTCGTCCCAAACTAAAAGTTTCAGACAAAAAACTACACTAAGTGGCTGAAATTCTTATCTCTGAAAAGTCCGAAAAGTAAACCAAACCTACAAAATAATATTTTTCTGACAACACACAGCAATGAAAGACTAATAAATATAGCTCAGAAAAGTCAAAAATAGGAAACTAATCATCTCAAAACAGAGGTTTCAGACAACACATACCTTTGAAAGTCTCTTAAATTTCATTCAGAAAAGTAAAAACGTAACAGGCGCCACATCCCAAATTATATTTTTAAGACGGCACATGCCTAAGAACAACTTAGCAATCTGGCTATGAAAAGCTATAAATATGCTATAGTACAAACCAAATTATAAGTCTCAGAGGACACCTCCTTATGAAATACTCAAACACCTTGGCTCATAAGATCCTTATAGACCAGACTGTTAAAACCAAACCAGTAATTCCATAAACACCATACCTTTGAGTGACTATGAGATCTAGCTCTTAAATTTCCTAATCGCAAAGTAACCATCCACAATCATAATTTCCTGGGAACCCCCACTTATGAAATCTTAAAAAACCTAGCTCAGAAAAGTCAAAAATAGCAAATGTACCATCACCTCATCCCCTCAAACCACTCATCCCAAATCATAGGTTTCAGTCAACACACACCATTGATCCTCTCAGAGAACAATGTCAGAAAAGTCTAAATTATCAATCCTCCCATACCATATCAAAAGTTTCATACAACACACACCAATAAATGACTAAGAAATGAAGCGTAGAAAAGCCGAAATGGTAATTTGAATATCCCAAATCATAAGTTTCGGACAACATTCACCTATGAAATACTAGAAAACCTTAGCTGAGAAAAGTCTGAAATAGCAAACTATTCATCTCAAACTAGAAGTTTCAGACAACAAACGACTATGAGAGACTAAGAATCCTAGCTCCGAAAAGTCAAACATGCAAATTACACAACTCAAATCATATGTTTCAGACAACAAACACTTATGAATGGCTAAGAAATCTATCTCAGACAAGTAAAAAATAACAAACTATTCATCCTAAAATATATGTTTCAGACAGCAAATACCTATGAAAGACTAAGAAATCCAGCTCATAAAAGTCAAAAATAGCAATCCACCCATCCCAAATCATAGGTTTCAGACAACCCACACCAATGAAAGACTAAGAAATCTGGTTATGAAAATTCTGAAATAGCAAATTACGCACCTCAAAACATAAGTTTCAGGCAACACACACCAGCGAAGTGTTAAGAAACCTAGCTAATAAAAGCCATAAAGATAAAACCTCTCATTCCAAACAAGAGGTGTCGGAAAAAAACTAACTGTGATTGAACAAAAATCCGATCCCTGAAAAGTCCAAATAAAAAACTGCACATCCCAAATCATGATTTGTTGACAGCACAAACATACGTAATGATAAGAAACATATCTCATTAAATCCAGAAATGGAAAACTAACCGTAGAAACTAATAAGTTTAAGACAGCACATGCCTATAAACGGCAAAGAAATCCAGCTTAGAGAAGTCAAAAATAGAAGTCCGCCAATCGAAAATCATAAATTTTAGACAACGCACACCAACGAAATACAAATAAATATGTCTCGGAAAATTCAGAAATATTGATTGTAATATCCCAAATTTTAATTTTCGGTCAGTAGTCGTACGTAATATGCTGTGATGCCGGTCTCATGAAAGCCTGAAATAGCAAACTACTAATCCAAAACTACAGGTTTCAGACAGTAAACACATAGGAGGGACTATGATTTCTAGCCCCGAATAGTTCATAAAGCAAACTACAAATCCGAAATCATATTTCTCAGACAGAGCACTACTAGGTAAGCAAAGATACCGAGCACATAAAAGTGCAAAACGTAAATCAACTAAACCCACATCACAGATTTTAGACAAAAAAAACCTATCACAGACCAAGACATAGAGTTATGAAATGTCAGACATATCATTACACACCTCAAATCATAAGTTTCAGCCAGCAAACACCAATGCAATACTGATAAACCTTATCTCATAAAAGCCTTAAACGGCAACCTAAACATCCCAACCTATAGGTTTCAGTCAAAACATACCTTTTATTGAACTAAGAGACCTATTTCTGTAAAGTTAAAAACAGCAAATTAGCCATCTCAAATTATAGGTTTCGGACAACACACACATATGATACGCTAAGAGATCGAGCTCAGGATATTCAAAAATAGATATCCATACATCCCAAATTATAGGTTTCAAACAACAAACACCAACGAAAGACTAAGAAATCTAGCTTAGAAAAGCCGAAAGAGTAATTTGCATATTCCAAATTGTAAGTTTCAGACATCACACACCTACGAAATACCAGGAAACATTAGCTCAAAAAAGCCTGATATAGCAAACTATTCATCAACAAATATAGGCTTCAGACAACACACACCTAAAAGCATACACCTATGAAGTTCTAATAAACCTAGCTCAGAAAAGTCAAAAATAGCAAATTTCACACTTCAAATAATAAGTTTCTGACAACACACACCTATGAGAGTATAAGAAAACTATCTCAGAAAAGTCAAAAATAGTAATCCACTCAACCAAAAATATAGGTTACAGTCAACACACACCTATGATAGAATAACAAACCTAGCTCTTATAATTACAGATAGCAAATTAAACACAACAACTAGTAAGCTTCATATAAAACATACATACGACTGGCGAAAAAATATATGACATACAAGGCAAAAAAAGCAAACCATTCAACCCAAAATATATATTTTTGTCAAGACCCACACATGAAAGGTTATGAGATCAACCTCAGAAAAGTCCAAAATAGCAAGCCACACATCCCAAATCATAGGTTTCAGACAAAACACACCAACGAAAGACTAAGAAATCTGGTTATGAAAAGTCGGAAATAGCAAATTACCCACCTCAAATTATGAAATACTAAGAAACTTCATCTCAGAAAAGTCAAAAATAGCAAACCACCCATCCCAAATCATAGGTTTCGGACAACACATACCTATGAAAGACTAAGATATCCAACTCAAAAAGTCAAAAATAGCAACCCATACACCCCAGATCATAGGTTTCAGACAACACGCATCAACAAAAGACGGGGCCCGGGGAGGGCCTTTGGGGGTGTGGGGGGCCCTTGTGGGCGGGGTGGTCGTTGGGGTGCTGGGGGGCCGTTTGGGAGCGTGGGGCACCTTTGGGGACGGGGGGCTTCCTCCGGGGTTGGGGTTGGGGGATCGGAACCCTTTGGGGTTGGAGTAGAGGACCTCACGACACTGTTCAAATAAAACTTGTGTATTATAACGACCACAGAGTTTCACCCTCAAATTTTCTTCTAAAACATCTTCTAAAAATATCTTTTAAAATGTCTCTAACTTTTTCGCCGAAATAGTTCCTTAAAATGTCTGAAACGCTTTCGCCGAAATAATCCCTAAACGTAATTTCAGCGTGGTCCTTTGTTTTTGGCATCCCTGTGTTGTCACATTTGAAATTACTAAGAAGCCTTATTCCCGTGCTAAAACAATTCATCTCTAAGATCAAAACATTCACCCGGAAACAATTCTCTTGGTAGAACTCCAAAGACATTAATAGACATTCGCTCGGAAACAATTCTCTTTAGAAACAACAAATTAATTCCCCTTTCGTTAATCAATAATTCCCCTTAGAAACAAGAAATTAGTTCCCCTTTCGTGTCAAATTAATCAATCATGACATCATCTGTCAGACATTAATTAACTTCCCCGGAAACAATTCTCCTCGAACTCCAAAGACATTAATTAACTTGACGTCATCTGTCACGTGTGATCTAAACTTTGCCCCGGAAACAATTCTGGTCGAACTCCAAAGACATTAATTAACTTAACGTCATCTGTCAGACATTAAATAACTTCCCCGGAAACAATTCCAGGATCATAACATTCTCCCCTAGCGGGCACTTGGCCAAAAACAACAACAACAAATACTCTTTCCTGGATCATAACATTCTCCCCTAGCGGGCACTTGGCCAAAAACACACCTGGTGAAAGAGGTCATTGACCCCATTAACCACGTGGTTCGTACGGGATCAATAGGGGCATCTCTACTAGCGAAAAGGTGTTGATGGCAACAGGATGTCACAAAGAATGGAGCTTCTTTGTCGACGTCTAGGTACCCCTGGAGGCACAGGAGGATCTAAGACCACGTCTAATATTGTCCTACCCTACTTTCGAGTTAAGCCTCTAAATAAGACACTTAAGAATTTCACTTGTAGAATTAAATTAGATTAATATTCTGAATGTAAAACACACGCAATTACAACAATTTAATTTCGAATTTTATGCAAATCCCTCCCTCAATCTTCTCATACTCCACCAGCAAAACTTATTTCCGTTCCCGTTTCCAAATCAAATTTTATCAGTAGCAACAAAAATGTTCTATAACTAAACTAAATACAAGATACAGATTACAGAAAAACCTAAATCAGTAAAAAACAAATAAAAAAGAAACATAAACATAATGAAAGAGAATGGAATAATATGAAAAAAAGAATATTTTCATGAGAAGAATATTTGAAAATAATATTCCATGACATGAAAATTGTATGAAAATGAAAAAAAAAAAAAAATCAAAAGGACGAAAAAATAGGTTGAAATAGAATGAGAAACCTGAAAGAATATCTAGCATCTGGCAAAGACCATATTTGATACCAATTGAACATTTCATTTTATGAAAATAACATGAAAATGAACAAGAGAATGAAAAAAGAATAATATGAAATAGAATGAAAAAAAGGAATACCTGGTGTCCAGCCAAGAGCATATTTGATACCAAAGGAATATTTCATTTTATGAAAATAACATGAAAAGGAAAAAAGAACAAGAGAAAAAAAATAAATAACATCGAACAGATTTTTAAAAATGACAGACTACCTGGCATCTTGTCAAGAGCATATTATACACCAAAAGAAATAACATTAAAAAGAAAAAGACGTAAGATACAGAATTATCTTATGAAAATACCATCAAAAAGAAAAAAGCATGACTAAGAACAAGAATAACATAAATTATATGAAAAAACTAAAGAATACCTGGCATCTGGTCAAGAGCATATTTGATATCACGTAAAACTTCCATTATGCTAGACTTTGGATAAACTTTGGAAACAAATATTGGAGGTATAATCAGACACATGTCTAGATCGCTGACTTTGCAACCAAATCAATAAAAGGTCGACCCAACTATACACAATCCATAATATGGTCTCTACAATTGAAAAAAAAAAAAAAAATGAAAACAAACTACAATGGTAGATTTGAGCAGATCTGTAGGGCGCGAGTTGAGCAGATCTGTAGGGCGCGAGTTGGTACCAATGGGAAGTTTCAAAGTCATTCTACATAAAAACTTCGAAGTCCAAGTCAGAAGCAGTACAGTGTACTGTACGATTAAGAGTTTGAAAAGGTGAATGCAAACACGAACTTCAGGTCTCATTGATAAAATACCTTTCTTATAAAAAAAACACGTATTGATGACCTACCCCGTTCAAAATGAACAATTCTAGGAGTGGAAATTTATAATTACTCGATTTTCTAGAGATCAGTACTCAACTGGTTGTTCCGACCCGGCCGACGTTTTGTGTGTTTCATAGAGGTATTACGAGTAAAACCACCTTGATCAGGATAGAAAAGTTATTAGTGATATTTCTTCCTTTAAGAGAGTAATTTAAGAATTGTTTTTAGTAAGAATGAATCTTAGCTTTTCGTTTATTTTACTTTTGTTTGAGGAGGGGGAGATATAAATTAAATAAATAAACAATTAAGGCTTCATGGGGTATGAATAGAATGGTAAATTTGGTGACATTATTTAGTTGTAAGGCTTGTAGTGGCAGTTAAGAAGGTGTTGTGGACTAGTGGCTTTGAAGTTTTTCTTTTTTAGTGTTGTATGCCACCACCGCGGACAAGTTTTTATTTCTCGACGAGGCCGTTAAACTGTAGTTGTTGTTTGTTTGTTATAATAAATTTATTTCTCTCTCTCTCTCAATGACAACCATCCTTACATTGTTGCTCATTTTGCTGTTGGTCAGGGTAAAACAATTATAGGAGTCAGGGTCGGTACTATTATTAACACTATTACTTATCGTTAATATTAATAATGCTAATGTACAAATATATTGAAATAAATTAAGTTAAATTTATTCATAAGTTATAGTTTGTTAAAATTATATTAGATAATAATACTATGTTTTTAAAATAATGTAGTAATATATAATAACTAAATGTAGTACTATATAATATAAAATTAATAGTATCAATAGTATTATAGAATCGGTACTATTATTAATAGTCACTAATATAAATGATACAATAACGGTTGTTATTATTGTAAGTGACTCCAAAGAGTAAGGGGATCTGAAAAGAGTGGATGCCACTACTAGTGCTAAAAAAAATTACCCACCCCATCTATAGTTTGGCAATTTTTTGGAGGTCCGACACATTTCTAGATACACTAAATGTTTTGCATTTTAATTACCCTAAAAGGCAGGGGATATATTTTTTCAGGCAAAAAATTATTTTTTCAGCGGATATGTTTTAAAATTTATTCATGATTTGCTTTTTTTCCCACTAGTTACTTTGTTTTAAGGAATTGCCACCTGCTTATTTCTGTTCCCTTTAGCACTTGTAAGAAAAATATAATTTCTGATGGAATTTTATTGTCTTCTAGCCATGTTCTGAGGATGAGGGAATTTGAAAGAGAGAAACGAATTCTTCCAGAATAAATTTGGAACCATGAGAATACAAATTGGACTATAAAATTAGAAAATATCTAGAAATATAAAATCTTGATAAAAGAAAAGACTTTTGAATGAACGGCATTGCATATATATTTTCATGTGTTTGAACTATTCCCAAAAAAGGGCAAACGCATAAATTTTTTTACCATTGTATAAAAATTTGCATGTATTTTAATAAAGAAACACGGCACAATAGTGAAGTTTTGTTTTAAGAAAAAAAAAGTTAATGCATGTATATTTGAAATAAATATATTTCCAAGAGATCTAGCACTAAACAGAATTCTGAACATAAAATGCTCAAAAGAAAATTTTATTGCAAAGTGAGAAATTCCAAATTCTTTCACCATTACTAGTTTAAAGTCAGCTAGCGTATCTAACCTGCCAGAGTTTTCCTAAGCTAACCATAACCTACTCGTGAAGGCCAAATTTGGGAAAAAAAAGTTCTTGCAAATCTTGAACAAAAAATAATTATGCCAATTCTTCACTCATAGAAATATTGCTTTTAATCCTATAAATAATACATATTAATAATCCAAATTGTCCAATCCTCTCGAATTTTTTTAATTTTTAAAGAAGATGCAGAAGACGCAAAAGCAAGACATAGGTTTTTGTTTTCCGAAGTCCCAATAGTAGATTGTCGAAGCCATGACTCTCATCAGTACCAAAATCTCTTCAACTAAACCTGCATCCCCGCACTTGATAATCTGTTTGAATAAAAAATCAGCCATTGCTGTACCATTTTTAAGCAAAACAAGCATCTCTTGTTCGTTCATTTTTATTTTTCTTCGATTAAAACAAAGCGTTAGTCAACTACATTTAAAAAAGACCAGCTATATCTCACTTATAAACGGTTAGAAATTACAAACCCGATAAGATACGTTTATGATAAGTGCCATTTATCTTCTAGATGTGGCCTACATTCTGTAATATGGTATACATGTGCCATATATACTGTGACATAAATGAGTGCCATGGATACTTCTTAGGCATGAATTTGATGAACGAAACGTTTGAGTAACGACCCCAGGAAGTTTGAAAGTTTTACTAATTATAGGGGGAAAGAGCCAAAAATACTGACAGGCACAAGTTTTACTGGTGCCCCTCCTCCCCCCCCCCTTCCCCAATACAAGTTCTGTATTCGTCCCAGCTCCTAATTAAAAAACAAATAAAAAAAACTTCCTTGATGAAAACCAACGTTTACTATTTATGATGAACTCGTAATGTGCAAACATGAGCTGAAGTTTCGCGCCGTTATGCATAAACATGTTCAGACTACATTTTTGCCAAACTAATTTATGACTGCCATATAGGGCATACTTTTCCGACACAGATTGGTATGTCCGGTAGCGCTTCTACATATTTCATTGCAAACATTTGTTTGGGTGATCAAAGATTAGTTTTTCGGCTTATACTCAGCAAAAAGTTACCACATAGAGAAATTTCTGTTTAATAAAAAGATTTCACTTGATAAGAGAGATGGAAACTGTACAGCATAAGAATTCTGGATCAAGCACTATAGCTCTCATACCTCCACGAGAAGTAGTTAATAAAGCGTCTTCAGAGAAAGAGAGAGTGAAAGATACAAAAAGGAAGCTATTAGTATTTCCCACCTCATTATTCTCATTAATCTACATCCCATTAATCTGAGTATTCAACTTAATCCTATTAATCTTATTATTGAAGTTAATCTCATTATTCAAGTTAATCTCATTAATCTACATCTCATTAACTTCATTATTCATGTTAATCCCTTTATTCAAGTTAATCTCATTGTTCAACACAGGGAACTTAAATAAAGTATCTACCTTCGAAATTGAAGATTAACAAGAAGTATGACCTGTTTTTAGAAGCTCAGAGAAATACTGAAAACAAATTCAGCAGAATTGATATTTATTTTAGAATATTCTAGATCCTTTAAACCTTGGTTTTACTTCATCAGTAAAGGATTTTTATGGTACATACCAATAGTTTGTTATTAGGTACCAATCTTGTTGGAACAAAAAAGGCCAACGATCAATTTGTTTTAACTAAATAGTACCATTCAAAAAGGGCAAACATATTATCAACAAAATCCAGCGAAGGAAACTTCGCAGTTCGGCGCTTTGACTTGCAGGAGTGCTTACCATCCCCAGGTTTAAAAACAAAGCTTGTTTTAAATAAACGGCAGCTTTCAACCTGTAATTTCACAGTGCATGTTATGACATACTCTGTGAATTTGCAGCATGTTGTTGCGCTGCATGTCCTCCTATTGCGCTGCATGTTATGAAATGCAGCGCAATTGGGCTCTCATAAAGAAACACAGCCCCGTGGCTACCTTTGGCATGAAACATTGGAGCTCAAAGGGGCCAATGAGGTAGCATCATTCCGGAGTTAATTCCTTTTATTTTTTTAAATTGTACCTTCATGTCACGAAAAAAAAATGAAATCTAAAAAAAAAAAAATCAAATTTCTGCAGAGCTTCAAGATTAAATCTTGGAACTACTAGTATTTCATTCGCTGTTATACTGTAAAAGAAGTAGGTCAAACAAAATATTCCATCAACAACTCCATGTTAGAAGTTGCTCTGCTTTGCTTCATTTATGAATTTTTTGTTTTCATTTTTTTCATTGTTTTATCCAAAAAAAATCAAAGAAAATGTCTGATATTCTCATCAGAATCCTGGTAAACAAGGACCAACGTTTTGAGGTATGTAAAAGGTAGAATATTTCTAAAAGACCATAAAATAAAGAAAGAAGGGTTTCTTGATCAAGACAAGTGTTTAAAACAGATGAGGAAAAAACAGTGTACTGATACACAGGGGTCATCTCTATAATTTTTATTGGGGTGGGGGGCTAGAGGGGTTCATATACATATAGTCAAGGAGCATGGGATATATAATAATTTTTTCTCACATTATTGCCCCTCCCCCCTCAAACGACGACCCTACTGATACAGAAAAATGCAGTCTTTTGTCGTTATGTGTTAATTTTATTTGACAGGACAAACATTTTGGAACTTTTCAGTTTAAGACAAACTTGGAAGAATAAGAATTATTTCCAGCAATGAACTTGAAAAAAGGGATAACAATAACAAAAGGGTCAAAGATCTAATTAACAGAAATAATGAAAAAGGAATAAGAATTTTCTTTGATTGTTTCAGTACCTCAATTAACCTAGCTACCGAATCTTGTATCTCCATCTTCCTTGCAAGCAATTCAGGACTCTGAAACTGCCTTAAAACTTGCCTCAAACTTGCTCCAAATACTCAGAGATAACTGAAAAATACAATATCTAAGAACGGTTGCCAACTCCTTCTGAATGTGCATAAATACAAATAAATGTAAAAGCACAATAAATACAAAAAGAAAAAGATTAAAAAGTTTTTTAGTAGATTTTTTGTGACTTACCAACAATTCGTAAACTAAAATTATAAAGCAGTATAAATATGGATCTCTAATCGACATAGTGTTCGAAAGATAAACACAGCTCCAAAAGGTTCTGAATTCTCTGGTTTACATTTTTTTTAAATCAAGAACTGATCCTGCCTCTAAATAGTCCTTCTTCTGAAAGCAATATCTTTTGGAATCGCCTATGATTTATAATTGAAAGTTTGCCTATTCAAAATTGACATAAAAAAGGATCCTTTTTTTACAGTATCCCTGTCATTGTCTCTCAATATTTGAAATATGGCTTACTATTGGAGCAGTAAGAATTAAGTATCATGAAAACAAACAACTAATAGTTTTGTTCATTTGAACAGAAAGTTCTTTTTGTTCACGTATTATTGTGTTATAAAAACAAACAACTTTTATTGCTCAGTAGCTTGAAGATTCTATCTTCGTGGTTTTTAGTAATTTTTCAAGAGTTGCCTGTATTTTCATATAGAAACGCTGGTTTAGAACACTTCAAGTCAGATTCTATCCTTTACAAACTTACGCCCCATGCCGTTTTAGTTGATTTGCTAAAATATTTCAAGAGAAGGACTGAAATTACTTTACTTTCAAATTATACATTTAGCTACACGTGGATGAAAAGATACTGCATATTTGCTACAGATGTACACCAGATATTCTACATCTGAAGCATAAAACATCAGATATCCCACAGGCAGTTTATTCTTTCGAAGTAGAGTGTTAGGAATTTTTGAGGTATAGATCTGTTACCAGTTGTAACCAGGACATCTTCTTTTAAATGATGTTTTTTTTTGTTCAAGGTTACAGAACTTCTCTCTGTCGACATTACGATCAATCTAATAAAGACATACAACCCATTTTGTTCGAGTGTCCATTTTCTGCGGGTGATTCCTATAATTTAAAACAATATTTCCGGGGTGACGAAACTGATACCTTTAGAAGGCTGTCGTTGTTCCTTGCGAAAGGAGAAAACAAACCTGTGGGGACGTTTATTTTTTTTGTACAACCAATATTATGTTTTACGGTCATTTGAATTTTAAAGGCTGCGATGAGCCAATCTCATGTGAACAGTTCAACGATTTTTCTGCATGTACTATACCAGGGGTGTTTTGCATTTGAGCACGCACAGGTGGTTAATCCAAAGGTTAGATAAAAAAAAACATCATATGTTACTAGACCCCAAATGGCAGTTAAATTAGATTAAAGGTAGAAAGCAAAAAAGAAGAAACTCAGATTTCCATAGATGGCAAGTACATTATTCTAAGAAAGAATAGTAAGAAGAAAACTCGGTTTTGGAATATTCTCTCTTCTGGTTTATCTTTTCATTCCCGTGTTGGTTCTTTCTTTTTTTATTAATTTTAAACTTGGTTAGAAAAATTCAACACGTGCTAGCGTGTCCTTTTAGAGAGTATGAATGCACAAGAGCATAGAACAAGCCAGGGGAACCCCCTCCCCAGTGTCGGACCTTTTGCAGTTATGGTATAAAGCTGACATGGAAATTGACCTAACATAAAAATTGACAGAGGTAAACAAAATTAGAAAAGTCTGAAAAATAAACCTTATCTGTACGTAGTATATGAGCTTGCAACGGAAGGCCAAAATATTTTGCTGTGTCCTCAAACAAATCTTCATTCCAGCGGATGTTTCCATAACAAATGAAGAGGTACTGGATCGATCTCGTCACGAACCCATACCTAGCATCTACGAAAACAAATCGGGTCATATAATCTACACAAAGAAAGGACAAATGGAAAAAATTAATATAAAACATCCTTAGTATTTAAGGGAGAATAACCACAGCAAAGATAGAACAACATTATCACGGAAGCAATTGGTGATTTAGAACAGTTTTCAACAATAATTAAGATTATTCATTGTTGCCAGGTGTTACGTTTGTACTGTGAAATACTTGAACGGCGTTATCTAATGTTTAACCGATAATACTCACTCTTACTTTTTTACACCTAATAATGCTTCTTAAAACAACTGAATATACAAACTATCTTCGAAAATATGCAAAGTCCTTTTATGCCACTGAGGACAAGTAAATGTTTCTAATACCATGTATCAACAAACTGGAAACTCTAGTACAAAAAAAGCTGGTTTAGAAATGGTAATGCTACTTAATATACGTTTACAACCTTTTTTTTAAAGAATTTTCGTATAGGTGTCACATTTTCAGCCTAAGCAGTTGATACGATTCTGCCAGATAAATATGAGTTATGCAGCCCATGAGGGGTATTTTTGAAGCTTCACAATATAGCACCACGTAGATAGCTAGGATATTTTCTTCTCTCTGAATCTTATTCATCGTGGTGTTC
Source organism: Artemia sp. Qi Xiang Cuo (assembly GCF_049724085.1). Classification (NCBI taxonomy): domain Eukaryota; kingdom Metazoa; phylum Arthropoda; class Branchiopoda; order Anostraca; family Artemiidae; genus Artemia; species Artemia sp. Qi Xiang Cuo. Next base: position 36,850,403 of record NC_142813.1, on the reverse strand, counting down.
TTCAAAGTGTCGCAAAAAGTCCTATCCCTCTTTTTTTCTCATTTTAAATAACTGAAGTTATTAATAAAATTATAAATTTTACCAATACTGTATCTCCTGCTACCCACTTTACGATCACTCTCTTAGCTGATGGTACTTTATTAGTTTTGCACAGCTCCAGTGGAAAAAATCCAAATAAATATAACATCTACTGCTGGAGCCTTTTACAGTTTGATTTATTGCAAGAGACATCTCCCATATTGTTTTGAATGTACCATACGTCAAAGTCAAATTACAAATCGCACTACCTAAGTAAAGAACAAAGTTGGCTCAATGTTTTATTTTTTTTTTCCTTTAGATCAGGGCACTTCGTATCGAAGGAGTTGTCGTAGAAATTTTAAAAAGGGCTCATTCGAATGCAAATTGGAGTGCCCTTTTTAATAGTCAAAAGTGATTGGAAGGCAACTAACACCCCTACCACACCCACAATTTCCCCAACAAATCCAATCAAAATTTTGAGATAGCCGTTTTGTTCAGCGTAATTGATTTCCAGATAGAAATTATATTTTTGAGGAGGACACTCCCCCATAACCCTCAGGGCAAGGGTTGTAAGTTATGCCTTGGGGGCATATAAGGTTTTTTATAGAAAGCGTTGTCATAGAAACTTCAAAAAAAGCTCATTCGATTCGAAATTTAAAGGGTTCTTTTTGATAGTCGAAAGAGATTGGAGAGCAACTAACACCCCTTCCACGCCCACCATTTATCCAAACACATCCAATTAAAAATTTTGAGATAGCCATTTTGTTCGAAGTAGTTGAAAGATCCCGAAATTATACATAATTATATAGAGAACATAATTTGCACTTTACTGGAAAAAAAAATACAAATGAATGTACATTGTCAGTTTAATATACATATACTGATATTTAGTAACCAAAATATTAATATTATTTGATAGCAAACCAGAGATTCCAACAGTAGAGGTTTTGAGCTCCTATCTGCAAAAATGTAGAATTTTGCATTTTTTGCCAAAGAAAGATCACAGACAGGTCTTTACTTTTTTTTCTCCAGAAGCGATCGCATCAAATCAATGATCCTAGAACATTTGGGAGAGGGCTCATCTAAACAGAAATCAAAAGTTCTAGTACCTTTTTAAGTGACCAAAAAAGATTGGAGGGCAATTAGCCCTGCTCCCACAGTATCCCCCCCCACACAAAAAAATCGTCAAATCAAAAGTTTGAGATAGCTGTTTTGTTCAGTAGGCTACGGTTGAAAAATCCCAAAACCATGCCTTTGGAGAAAGCAAAACCCCCACCGCCACCATCCCCTAGGGATAGACCTTTTAGTTATGAAATTTCCTCCTTGTTTAGATATAATAATTGTTATTGGAAGTATACAGACATTTTTGGAGGGGGGATTTTTGCTTCAGGTAGATTTCCGGGAGGATAATTTTCCATGCGGAGAGAAATTTCCAGGGGTGAACTTCCCAGAGGAAGTTTTACACTTTAGGGGGTGAGGGTTGACAGAATTCCTATACAAAATTCTTTTTATTTGTCTTACTTTCTTTTGGCCCACTCAATTTTGCCTGTAAAGATGTTCTAGGGGAATTTTCCGGGGGAATTTTTCACCGTGAAAGCATGATCTTTTTCAAATGAAAGCATGCAAAGGAGAATTTTTTAAGGGGAACCTGCTGCATGAAATTTTATAGAAGCGGAAGGGGGGGGGGGGGGTTCAGTGAGGAAGGAATTGGACCGGAAGGAATTTTACGGGGGTCTATTTTACATGGGAGCAACTTTCCACGGAGGAGTTTCCCATGACGAGAGGGAATTTTTCATAGAGGTTGGCTCAGATTTACCGGCATTATTTGAAAAACGATCAGAAATTAAAAAACATATTTTCAACTAAAAGTAAGAAGCAGCATTAAAACTCAAAACAGAAAGAAATTATTCCATATATAAAGGGGTTGCCCTTTACGCTAAAGTGTGACTGTTTGTTCCAATTTTTGAAGGACTCCTGAAGCACAATGGCAGTTTAATTAGAATAGGAAGTTTTTTTTCCAATACTAAAAACTTTAGTATGACGAGCAAGGGGGGCAACCACTTCGTATGCGGAATAGTTTCTATTCGTTTTGAATTTTAATGTTGCTCCTTACTTACAGTAAATAAAACGTATTTTCTTTTTAATTTTCGAATAAAGAACTGGCAACTAGTCATAATACTCAATAGAATCTAGATTAGCCCGTTTTATACAAAGAGACCGCCTTCCCAGCCGAGGATTCAAGGGTCAAGATGGTATATCCATTTAGTCTCGTCCAAAGTATAATCACCTACGGAACAAGTACTGACAAAACTCTCCAAAAGTGATTCCGCGTACTTCAGCGCCTCTAGACGCAAAGTGCTGTACTACTTAATCGCTCCGAGCCAATAAATTATGCTAGAGTGTGATCAAAGTATAATCACCTACGGAACAAGTATAATCACATACGGAGCTTGTTATTTAGTCGCCAGGTTCGCATAGGTATGGAATCGTCTCCGGAGACGCGGACAAAGAGTCACTTTTTGTGTGTGGAGAGGATAGGTTTTGTCAGTACTGGTTCCGTAGGTGATTATACTTTGGTCTCGTCTAAGAAACGCACAGAATATCAAGGTTATAAAGATAAAATTCATCAGCTACAAAAGCTTGTGTCAATGAACATTTAATGATGGTGTGGTGAATGAGTTTATTAAATATGGTGGCTCTGAGGCTAGAAATAAGATACGGAAGATTATGAATATGATTTTTGAAAAAAGGGAAGTACCTAACAATTTTAGGAAAACCTTAATTAATCCACTTTATAAGAAAGCTGATAAAAATGAGTGTGGTAATTATCGAGGGATTAGTCTGGTCTCTGTAGGTAGTAAATTACTTAGTAATATGATACTTTTTAGACTGAGGGATGCCGTAGACAAAGCTTTAAGAGAAGAACAGTGCGGTTTTAGAAAAAGTAGAGGATATGTCGGCGAAATTTTCACTCTCAGGTTAATAATTAAGAAGTGCCTGAGTTTTCAAACACCTTTGGTCCTCAGTTTATAGATTGTGAGCAAGCGTTCAATTCTGTTGATAGAAAAACTTTTGTAAAGGTTTAATCCTTGTATAGTCTACCAGACAAATACATTAAGGTGATTAGTGCTATGTACAAGAATAACACAGCAGCTGGTTTTGTATTAAATCAGGAGTTAAGCAGGGTTGTGTTCTATCCCCCTTTATATGGATTATTTTGATGGAGTTTGTCTTAAGCAGCACAGGAAAGGCAATGGAAGACCACGGAATCAAATGGGGAGGCAGAAGTCTCCTGGACTTAGATTATGCTGATGATTTAAGCATCCTAGATGAAAGTGTGAGCAAAATGAATGAAGTTTTAGAGGTTTTGCGAGTTCAGGGTGCTAGAATAGGTTCGAAAATTAATGTTAGGAAGACTAAGTCACTGGCTAGGAATAAGTGAAGATGAAAAGATGAAGTTGAGAAATGAAAAGATTTATCAGGAGGACAGCTTCACTTACCTTGGCAGTATTATTAGTAAAGATGGTGGGACCGGTGAATATGTCAAAAGTAGAATAGGCAGGGCTCAGGGTGTTTTTTTCACAGTTAAAAAAAAGTTTGGAAGAATAGGAAGATAAATCTGCAAGCCAAGACTAGGATATTAGAACCTACAGTGATGACGGTGGTCAAATATCGGTCTGAAGCATGGGCACTCCGAAAAGCGGAAGAAGATTTGCTAGAGGTTTTCCAGAGAAATTGTCTAAGGATTGTTCTGGGTACCAGACTGACTGACTGTATTTCAAACAATAGGCTTTACGAAAAATATGGTTCAATACCGCTCTCTAGGGCTATAATGAAAGAAAGGTTGAGGTGGCTAGGGCACGTTGTGCAGATGAAGAATGAGAGATTGCCGAAGATTGCTCTTTTCGGTCAACCGTCTAGGGCTTAACGGAAAGCAGGTCGTCCTCGTCTGGGGTGGGAGGACGTCATAAAGAAAGATTTAAAGGAAATGGAAACTTCATAGGCGGGTGTAAAAAGGGAATTTTTAAATAGATTGGGATGCAGGAGGAGCGTGCGTATCAGTGTTGGCCTTAGACGGCTTGGTGCTGCGGTGAGTTGTTAGTAGCAGTAGTATACTTCCTTTGTCTGCCCGCATCTTGAATATGCTTGTCCAGTTTTGCATCCTGGTATCTCCCGCAATGAATCAGAAAAAAATCGAGTCCATTCAAAAAAGAACGAGAATAATTTAAAAAAAAGCTAAGGTACCATACTCGCTCCTTCTAAAAAAGGCCAATATAGAAACACTTTAGCACAGGAGAGGAACGTTGTGCCTTCGTTTTGCAAAAGGCAATAATCAATCTTAACACAAATTACATTTCCCCCAAAAGACACTCCCCACCCAGACACCACCCACCATGTACTGTTTCTGAACTCGTTTCTTTTTTGTCCCTCATCCATTACTTTACCTCCAGGTATGAAAAACCTTTGCTCCCTTCATTACTGATAAAATAAACCGCTAGTCTTCCTCTTTTGGTAATGGTGATGCCCACGTGTCATGTCCGTTGGATTCTTTTGTCCCAACCCCCTTTTATATGTTTTCTTTTAAACTGTTCCCTTTTAAAAATTGTCTTGTTCTCTTTTAAAAATTATTTTGCCAGTTTTTTTAACTGTTTGCTTTATTTATGGTTGTTTTTTTTTGGGGGGGGATGACTCCGAAATGCGAATTCGGCCCTTTGGGGCTTGTAATAGTCATTTTTTGAAATAAACATCTTTATCTTACCCTGTAAACCCTATTTAATTTGAATTGCCAGAATAAATGGGCTCTGGCATTTGGCCTTTGTAAATGAAAGACTCTTGTCTTTGGATGTTGCACTAGCCTATGCATTTGTCATATCTCTCTGCTGGCTACTGTTGGCAGCTCAAGCCTTCTGCCTTTGCAAATAACCATCTTGGGTCTTTGACCCTTCTAAAGGTACCCTTACCTTTTCATGAATGGTGCTCGGGTCTCTGATCCTTTCTTTCCGACCCCTATCTCTACTTACTTTGCTTGGCAGATTGGGATACTGGCTCTTGCATGACATAGCCACAACACCAATCCAAATTATTTTTTCTTACAATTTTTTGAAGCATAAAGACAAGATAAGATATTTATTTCAAAAAATCACTACCACAAGCCCCGAAGGGCCGAATTCGCATTTCGGGGTCATATAATAAAAAAAAACACATAAGAATAGCACAAAAACTAAAAAACTGGCTAAACAATGCCAAAAACAACAATATCAGAAAAGCAAAGCCATTTATTAGTCTAAAAAAAAAAGAAAAAAAGTGTCAAGTGTAAGAAAGTTAAAAAGGCAAAAATTAAAACAAAACCAAAAAAAACCTAACAGAAACAAACGAAAGAACCAAACAGACACAAAACTGGGTATCACCAGTAACAAAAAAAAAACTAGTGGTTTATTTCATCAATAATGTAGGGGTCAAAGGTTTTTTCATACATGTAGGCTAAGCAACGGATGGGGGACAAGATAGGGACAGGTTCAGAAACAGTAGATGGCAGGCGGTATCTGGATGCGGAGTGTCTTTTGGGGAAAATATTTTCCGTGGGAGGGTTTATTATTGCATTTTTTTTTTTTTTGCAAATCGGAGGCACGGCGTTCCTCTCCTGTGCTCTAGAGTTTCCAGCTTGGCCTTTTTTAGAAGAAGGGAACATGATACCAAAGCTTTTTTTAAAATTATTCTTAGGGCTCTGAATAGAATAGATTCAATAGATTCATTAATAGATTTTGAATAGATTCATTTTTTTTTATTTATCGCGGGAGATGCCAGGATGCTAAACTGGACAAGCATATTCAAGATGCGAGCGCATAAAGGAAGTATAGATCCTTAAAGAATGGGATGGGGGGACGTTAAATTTATCCAAGAGCTTAAGGAGAGACATGGACGCATTAGCTCTATGGACAATATCTTTCACGTGGATATCCCATTTTAAATTTGAGGAAATTGTAACCCCAAGTAATTTAAAGGAAGACACAGAAATATCTGGGGGGATAGAGGGCATACGAAGCTGGAGTAGATTTCAAGAAATGTATCGTCATTATATTTGATTTAGTGGAATTTACTTCCATATTTAGGTTCTTAGCTTCATCCGAAATGTGGGTTAGAATTTCGATGAGGTCACTTTTAACATTCCTGTGACATTCTTCAAGGATTCACGTATTCACAAGTCATTCACGTATTTCCACCTTTGGGGGAAATCCTTACCAATATCGTTAACCATGACTAGAAATAAAAGTGGTCCCAATAAGGTTCCTTGATGAATTCCACAATAAATAGGGAGGGGCTAGAGGAAATATTTTTGTATTTAACAACTTTAGATCTATTGGAAAGAAACGATATAACAGTATTTACTAACAGAGGACCAAGTTCAAAGTTAACCAGTATTGAACGAATTAGGGTGGTTTGGTCAACCAGGTCAAAAACTTTTTGGAAATCAACTAAGACAAGGTTCAGCCAAACATTTGGTTTATCAAGGTTACTTACGATGGTATGCATTAAGTGCACAAGGTAATGGATAGTGCAAGCTTTCCTTAAGTTACCAAACTGCCAGGAGTCAATACGTGGATAAATTTTTACTATAGGCCAGTCACAGAAAAAACTTTCGTAAAGTTTGGAAAAACCCAAAGTGAGTGTAATGGGCCGAATGTTGGCAAAAGTCAGAATAGTGCATTTTTTGGGACAGGTGTTATAAAACCTTGTTTCCAGCAACTTGGAAATTACCAAATTTCGTAATGTGGTTGAAAATATCTGATAAAGGCTTAGCAACTTGTCTGAAAAGACTTAAATTAAGTCAACTGGGATGTCTAAGGGACAAATAATTTGTTTTCTAAGCTTTAGGATTTTATTTATAACATCAGAAGGAGAAATAAAGAGGAAGAAAGTATTGGGAGGAATAGTTGGACTTGAGCCAATGAAAGGGGATAGACTTTGAACGATGGAAGCAAGGGACAAGTTCAAATCGTTGCAAGTTTAATTACGGGGGTTCAGGGACATGAAAATGCCTCAATAATACGATCTGCCTTGAAAAAAATGATTTTTTTTCTGATAAGTTTTTTAAAAGACTCAGTAACATAAGATCTATCTGTAGAGCACGTTTTGAAAATTTTCTCAGGAAAGTGGGATTCATAATTACTCCTCAATAAATTTTTGAGGGACAAAGCCATGCAGTCAACGTCATTTGTTTGATACACAGTGGACCAATTTTCAGTAGTAATCCAGGAGCCAAAATTGAAAAGTCCCGAGCCAATAAGAGGTCTATAAAGTTTCAGTTATAGAAAATGACTGTTTGACTTCAGCCAGCGGAGATAGGAGAAGGTTAAAGTGGTAACTACCCCCTAGAAGGAGGAGAGTGGAGACGGGTTTGTAAAACTTCGAAAGATTTGTGCAAATTAAATCAAGAGTAGTATTGCCTTTTTTAGTTGGGGCCTTAACGACCTGTTTTAAATTAAAAGCATTGCATGTAGAATAAAGTCTTATATCGTTTGCGTCACCCGTCAGGAAAATTCCTGCATTTGGGTGTTTTGATAGTACAAGGTGGCACTTGCCTGTAATTTTTTGATGAAATTTATTTTGTCAGCAGATCTCGGATTAGGGGAGTAATAAAAACAGCACAGGGCAATTAAATTGAAAGGACGCGGCAAGACTTTAGGTCGAACACACACCCACATAATCTTATCGAAGGAAGCAAGACACGGAATTGAGATTTCACTTGGGTACAAGTCATTAGGGACAAAGAACAAAATTCCGCCACCTTTCTTACCCAGAGTGTGGTTTTCTGGTCTGAGTTTAATAAATTGAGAAAAATTGTTAGTCTTATAAACACAGGATACACAGGTTGTTCTTAGGTCAATTCTTAGGATTTTTTTTTATAAATAGAATTTTAACTGGTATACAAAAAATAACTAATATCATTTTTAACAAAAAAGCCGAAAACATAAGAAAAAATATAAAGATAGATAATAAAAGCAAGAACGAAGGTAATTTTCAGCCATTCTGGCAAGGGCCTCGGCCAAACTGTTCTTAGAGCTATAAAAGAAGATGAAAGCTAAAAAAAAGTCAAATGTAAAGAAAAACTATAACGAGATGGAGAGAAGAATCCCTGTCTTGTTAAAGCTTATTTCCAAAGATTAGTTTTTTACATGTTTTATTTTTTAACTTTTTTTAGCGCCTTTTTTCTAGCGCTTGGCGGTGTTCCCTGCCGAAATATCTGCTTGTTTTTATTTATTCCTTCTTTTCCACTGGCTGAAAACCCTCTCGTTCTTAGTTTTTAAATTACCTGTATATTTTTTTCTTTTCTTTTTTTAGTTCTTTTTTCTGTCCAGCGTCTTTCAAAAGTGCTTTATTCAGTTTAACTGAATGAGATGGATAAAAGGAGAACGAAAGCCAAAACGTATTTATTCAGTCGAGTGAATCAAGCAAGAAAATAATGGTTCATCTGTTCAGCTGACTTTCGTCCAGTCTTGAAGCGGGTTTGCATTCTAAGTTGTGATGCTCAGTTTTTTCCTAGTCTTCCGTAGTGTTAAAACTTTCAGACACCTCAAAAACCATTGAAACGTTCTGTACGCTATTCTACAATTCAGGACCGTCAGTTTAGTTTTACACGTTTGAAGCTTAACCAAACTTTTTATATGTATATTTGTTACGTTTTAAAAAGTTGGACTTTTTTTAGGGAGGGAATCAAACTCGGTACCCCACTCTCCAGATACGACCTTGCTTGGTGGCGAAAGATTTTGAACTGAGATTCCTCTGATATGTGTAGACATTATGACGCCCACATTGTGATTGCCAGTTCGGAAGGCAACGAGACAAACGGAAAAGTTAAGAAGAATATATTGCATTGCACGGAGAAATGTTATCTCCTCTGAGTTGTTCGTCTTTGGTGGGCATTTTATGTCGCCACCTTTTGAGATTTTACTTGACCGCTATCGGAAGTTTCTTTTCAAGAGAAACCTCTTATATTCAGTTAGACTGCACAAATACCTGTAAACCTGCACATCGAAAAACCCTTTCAAAGAATTGTGTATGGTACGACTATTTGAAAGCAATTGAATTTTTATTCTTTTTTTATGACTAAGAGCTTAGTTACCAGGGATATTTGTATTTCATTTTTTTTGTTATTACTACTACAATTAATTTATAATTTCTATTCCAGAATCCTGTGGCCCATTGCTGGTCTGAACCAGGTCATGGAAGTAAGCGTCGGTTTCGCAATGTCTGTAGGAAAAGATTTGACGACTCGTTATCTCTCAGATGTGAAAGTAAATTACTTGTTTTTCGTATTTTTTTCAATTTATTCTTCTGGTACTGATTTTGAGTGGTACTGACTTTCAAAAGAGCTATCTATTCTAATTAACCGGTCTTTGTAATTCAGGGGTTAATGATTCGAACAAAATTGGAACTTTAGCGTATAGAGCGAGGTATTGGAACTTTAGGAACTTTAGCGTATACGAGGGGACAAACTACCTAAATATACGTAATAAAAACATACAAATATAGAAGTTCGTTACTTAAGTTAATTCGTAAGTTACATCAGAACAAAATTTCAAGAAAGCCATTTAGCCAAAAAAGTAAAATTAATATGCACATCTCGTCTTAATTATTCATGTATGGTGACCCAAAATCAAAGTTGCATTAATTCATAACGTTCGGAAATAAAATAAAAAACAAGTTTTTTTTAACTGAAAGTAAGTTGTTACGTTAAAAACTAAAACGAACAGAAATTATTACGTACATGAAAGGGGCTGTCCCCTCCCCAACGCCTCGCTCTTTACGCTAAAGTTTGACTCTGTCTCCCAACTTTATTTTTTAAAACAATAAAAAACCTTAGCGTAAACAGTGAAGCGTTGAGGAGGGGACATCCCCTTTTCATATACGGAATAATTTCTGTTTGTTTTAAGTTTTAATGTCCCTCATTACTTTCAGTTAAAAAACTTTTTGTTTTATTTAATCCTGAGAAGGCATGGGGGTTATCAGCCCCCATGTTAATGTTTGCTTGTTTTTAGTTTGACTTGGTTCTTTATAGTAATTTCTGTTCCTTTTGAGTTTCATTCATTTATTGATAGTGATTTGTGGTAGGTTTAAGGTTGGAGATTATTTGACTTTATTTTTGCTCATTCTCGGCTTAATGGAGCTCTTTGATTTTCTTTGATAAACTTGTTTTGTGGAAAATTTTTTTTGAATTAATGACCACAAAGACCATACTGCATTTCCGTCAAAAAAATTACAAATTTGGGACTTTTTTAAATTTCTAATTTTAGTTTCAAACATCCCATTTTATTGTTAGTTATATTTCATTTATGTATATAGATTGCTGAGGATATAGAGCCAGAATACTTTAAGGTTAAAACAAATTTCACTATCTTGGGCAAATCTCCCGTTGTTTTGCCAATTTTTGTTTTTATTCATGATTACTCTATGGGAAAATATAGAGATTTCTTTTTTTAATGGATTCCTTAACAAAATAAGAGTTCATATTTTTGTTTGTCAAACTCTCAGACCTATACAAGTCAGTGTAAAAGAAATAAAATAAAAAATGCTTGCATATCAGCTTAAGTTTAGAAAACTTCTTAGGTCAAAGAAGAAAAAAAGGACCAAACGGTTGCTCTAAAGTTTGCAAAATCTTTAGTAACTTTCTGGTGAAGATAATTTTTAAAAAGTATGCCAGCGTAAGTAAAGCCAGCGTAAACAGAGTATTCATGTTTTACTCAGGCTTCTTAATGTGTTTTTAAAAAGTAAACAAATAATTTACTTTTAAAAAATGTTTTGCGTCAAAGGGGATTTGTTCTTTTTACTTGCTTTAACTTTTGATACAAAAAGCCAACCAAACCTTGAGTTCTTTTTGCTGGCTCGAAATTTCATGTAGCAATAATGATAAATACAATAACAGACAAAAGGGCGGGGTTATCTCGCTTGCCTTCGGAAAAACGATTAAGGAGTAATAATGGTTTCCTAAAAAAAAAAAAAAAAAAAAAAAAAAAAAAAAAAAAAACAACGATTGACGTTACAAGGCGGAGTTCTTTGGCTTCCCTTTGTTAAAGAATAATATGATTGACTCAGAGAATTATGGGACAGCGATTTCTCTTTTTCTCTTTGATTTAAGCAGGAAAAATAAGGCATTACTTTATAGGTCCACTCAAAGATTCATAACCGTGAAAAGGCTTTGGTTTGTCAATTCATTGATTGTGACAAGTCTTTTACTACAAAGTATGCTTTGCAAGTCCATCAGCGTATTCACACAGGCGAGCGACCTTATAAATGCACAAAATGTGATAAGTCCTTCAAAACTTCAAACGATAGGAACGTCCATGAAATCACTCATGAAGGTAAGTAGTCATCATTTTGTAAGTTTTGTGGTACTTGTATGATATACCCCCTACCTAATATTCTAAAAAAAAGGCTTTGAACAGATTGGGATGGAAGAGGAGCGTGTGTAGTTGTGTTGTCCTCAGTCGACTTGGTGTTGCGGTCAGTTGTTAGTAGTAGTAGTAATTTTATTTACGATACTGGCATCATCACTGCTACCGTGAGTATGATGTGACTTGCGGTCATTGCGTTTAGAATAAAGTTTTGAAATAGGGTGGTAATGTTTTCAGCGATAAATCCGTCTTTTTTTAAAATATCATCCAACAAAGGAAGTGCAAGTTCTGTAGGACTCATTGTTTTGATTTTTGGTACTTAGAAGTTAGAAATAGATTGTTATAATGCTAGAATTGCTATAAGTTGTTATGTATAGTAGGAGTTGTCCGGCAAAGAACACAGATACCGGCGAGATTTTTGCTTGCCAATTTTCATTCTCATGAAAATCAACAGAGTAATTTATATAACACAGTATTTCCTGTGTTATCTCTGTAGAAAAAAGACGAGAAAAGGGAGAGTAAGAAAGCGACACATCACTGCTTCCTGTTCTACTACTAGTACTAACAACTCACCGCAGCACCAAGCCGCCTGAGGCCAACACAACTACGCACGCTCCTCCTCCATCCTAATCTATTCAAAGCCTCCCTCTATACTCCCTTCCATTTAGTTCCCATTTCCCTTAAACATTTCTTTACAAAATCCTCCCACCCAACCGTGGAAGACCTGCTTTTTGTTTAGCCTTAGACGGTTGGCCGAAAAGGACAATATTTGGCAATCTTTCATCCTTCATCTGCAGAGCGTGCCCTATTCATCTCAATCTGTCTCTCATTATGGCCCTAGAAACGGGATTGAACCACACTTTTCGTACAGACTACAGTTAGAAATACGGTAAGTCAGCCAGGGTACCCAAAAAAATCTATATGCAATTTCTCTGGAAAACATCTAGCAAATCATCCTCCGTTTTTTGGAGCACCCATGCTTCAGAACCATATTTGACCACTGTAGCTTCTAATGTTCTAATCGTGGTTTTCAGACTTATCTCCCAATTCTTCCAACCTTTTTCAACTACGAAAAACACCCTGAGCCTTGGCTATTCTTCTATAATACTTTTTAGCATGAGATATGCTATAGATAAAGTTTTGAGAGAAGAACAGTGCGGTTTTATGAAGGGGAAAGGATTTGTCGACAAAGTTTTTATTTTTAGGTTAATAATTGAGAAGTACCTGAGTCATCGAACACCTTTAGTCCTCAGTTTAATAGATTATGTTGGGTTTGGAGGATGTAAAGAAATATATCAGGGAAATGGGAACTTCCTAGGAGGGTGTAAAGAGGGAGGCTTTGAATAGACTGGGATGGAGAAGGTGCGTGTGTAGCTGTGTTGGCCTCAGGCGGCTTCGTGCTGTGGTGAGGTGTTAGTAGTTGTAATCGTAGTAGTAATTATCTCTTATGCCCTTTCTTTTACAGCTCCCATATAAATTTTAAAACAAAAACTAGCAGAAAGTCCCAAAGAACCCAGCGTAATAAAAATGCATTTATTAATGTTGTTATATGTCCTTTAAAAAAAAAAAAAAATCTGACTATCCAGAATTGACAAACTTTTCAGAACAACCTTAGGTTCTGATGTAACTTACGAACTAACTTAAGTAACGAACTTCTATATTTGTATGTTTTTATTACGTATATTTAGGTAGTTTGTCCCCTCGTATACGCTAAAGTTCCAATACCTCGCTCTATAAGCTAAAGTTCCAATTTTGTTCGAATCACTAACCCCTGAATTACAAAGACCGGTTAATTAGAATAGATAGCTCTTTTGAAAGTACTAAAAAAAAACTTTAGCGTACAGAGCGAGGTATTGACTAGGGAGTAGCCCCTCATAAACCTAATAATTTCTGTTCCTTTTAAGTTTTAATGTTGCTCCTTACTTTCACTTGAAAAAAATGTTTTTCATTTAATTTCTGATCGTTTTTTAAATAATGCTAGAAAATCCGGCGTCCCCTTCATAGAAATGTCCCTTTCCACAAGGAATCATCCTCCACGGAAAGATCCTCCCCCGTAACCCACTCCTCTGAATCCCCCAGAAACAAATCCCTCCTGAAAACATCTGTATACTTCCCATTAACCAATACTATATGTAAACACTGGGCAAATATCATAACTTGCAGCCCTTCCATCGGGAACTGTGGAGGATTATGTCACCCTCAGAGAAATATTTATTAGATTTTCGACTATGCTGAACAAAATGGGTATCTCAAAATTTTGATTGGGTGACTTCGGGAAAAAAGAACTTCGAGCATAAAAAAAGAGCAAAGAGCATGGGCCTTCTCATGATACACTCGGACTAATGGATCGATACGATCACCCCTGGGGGGAAAAACAACAAAGAAACACGTATCTGGGATCTTTCTTCTGGCAAAAATACAAAATTACACATTTTGGTAGATAGAAGCTTGAAACTTCTATGGTAGGGTTCTCTGATGTGCTGAATCTGATGACATGATTTTTAGCAAATTTCTATGACTTTTAAGGTTTGTTTCCCCCTTTTTTCAAAAATTTTCTCAGGCGCATAATTGTTGATGGGTAAGATTAAAAATTGATGAATTTTATATATTTGAAATGAGCGTAAAAATCTAATTCTTTTGAAGTACCTATTGCTATCAAAATACCATTTTTTAAGAGTTTTGGTTACTATTGAGCTGGGTCACTACTCACTTACAGTTGGTTACCACAAACTTTTTGACCAGAACACAATTTGCGCTTTATTGAAAACAAAATATGTTTGAGATGTTTTTACTTTTCTTACTTTCATAAATAAAAAATTATCAAAACTCTTTAAGTTAAATTATCTTATATGTCAATTAAACTAATATTTTATGTGTCAATTTGCCCTCCAATTTTTGGTCACTTAAAAAAGGAACTAGAAGTTTTAATTTCCGTTCGAATGAGCCCTTTCACAACATTCTAGGACCACTGGGTCAGTACAATCACCCATTAAAAAAAAAAAAAACACGCATCTGTGATCTTTCTTCTGGCAAAAAAAAAAATACAAAATTCCACATTTTCGCAGATAGGAGATTGAACCTCTACAGTCAGGTTTTCTGATATGCTGAATCTGATGGTGTGATTTTCAATAAGATTTTATGACTTTAAGGGGTAATTCTCCCTTTTTCGAAAATAAAGCAAATTTTTTACAGCTCGTAACTTTTCATGGGTAAGACTAAACTTGATGAAACTTACATATTTAAAATCAGAATAACAATTCATTTTTTTTATGCATCTATTGGTATCAAAACTCTGTTTTTTAGAGTTTCAGTTACTCTTCAGCCAGGTTGCCACAAACTGTTTGAACAAAAAACCTAATTCAACAGATAAATAATCCAGTTAGGAAACTTGCCTTAATGAGGTTGGGGGAGCATAGCAGCCACAAGTCTGTTAAATGAGGAGGGTTGGGCTGTGGGCTTGCGAACCGCAACTGGACCTTGAGGGCCTGCCCTTGGGGAAACTTATTAGTACAACTAAAACATGAAGATTAGGCCATGGATCAAACCCCCTTTTGATGACAACTGCCCCACTCCCAAGGAGAAGATTTGTAAATGCAAAAACACCTTAGATTTGGTTTCTGGAACACATGCACAATGTCTCAAGCTTTCTAGACTGAGCAAGCACTAAGAGCTATGCATGTAAACCACCTCAACCTTCTAGCACTGTCAGAAGTTCAATGGGTAGGTCCTGGATCAAATAAAGTGAACAGAAATGTGACTATTACCACAGTGGATCCAAGCAGAGACATTAATTAAGAGTTACCCTTATGATGACTAATTAAACCTATCAACCTCTACTCAAATGTATGCCAATATTACATAGAATCTTGAACCCTTGCTTCATGGTGAATGTGAAACTAACAGCAGTAATATGCAACACACCTCCCAATAAAACCTCTGACAAATCAAAATATGTATTCTACAGAGCACTTGACTCCATAGCCAAAGATAAACCACAGGATAACATACCATGTTTTCTAGGAGACTTCAATGCAAAAGTTGGGAACAGCCTTTGTTCTCTCCGCAAGTCCTTGGTGAGCATGGCCTGGGCCAGCAAAACGAAAATAGGGAACTACTAATTGATTTCACTCTCTCCAACAACCTTGTAATAGGAGGGACTGTATTTGCCGACTCGGATGTACACAAATACTCAAGGATATTCACCAATTTTGGCTGTACCCAAAATCAGATTGAAAAAATGTACTTCTAAAAACTATGGCTAGGGAGAAAAAATTGCCATACGTAACCAATTTAGGAATGGTAATTATTATTTTCATTAGTCTTAACAGTAAAATGTTTACATGAAAACAAATTCGCGGATATTTGTTTTTTTAAGAACTAGAAATCTATTGAAAATGACATTGGTTTTGCCATGAAGTCATTTTCAAGGAGTTTCAGGCTCTTCAAAGATTCCTGCAAATTGGTTTTCAAAATGACATTTTACTAAAGAAAACAAGGTACTTGTCAATTCTACAATAGCCTACTGAGAATTTGTGATGGGAACAAACTATTCAAGCAACATTTTAAACGGGCAATGGCTTTGAAACAGGGATTTCTCACTCTGGAAACAATATTTAAACTTTAGTTTTTTGGGATTTAGGGCCAAAAAAGGTACCTAGGTTAGGTTACATACTTAGTATATGCTATGATAATGCGCAAATATAAAGCCCAAATTTGTTTCTAAACTATTATATTTTCGTCACATTTTGCTTTATTTCATAAGCATTCACCAAACTTCAATTTTCAATAGTTTATTGTATAATTAACAAGTACCAAAAATAATAATTACCTTTCCTGAATCTGTTATAAACAGCAATTTATTCTCACTAGCCAGTTTTTTGTTTTTCAAGGGTAAGACAAATTAGCTAGCCTACAGAACTGCATTGAAGGATATGCAATTTTCTTACCTTTAAAAATAGGAAAGTAATGAAGGTAAAGGACCTTCCCTGAGGCATAGTTAAGCTACTTTTGGCTATCTTGGAAAGAGATTTGTATATGAAAATGAAACTTTTAGGGATGGATCTGCAGACCAAATTATGGCCTGAGAAGGTATTTTGAAGTACCTACCTCTCTTGGTATAAATTTAGGACCAGTCCCCATCATAAGGAAACATGTTAAAAAAAACACTTCTTACTTCATATTATGCAAAATAATCCTAGTAAACATGTTTCCTGGGGGAGAACCTTTATCCTTACTATTTTCCTTGTTTTTCAATCACATTTTTCAATATTTTATCTTGTTTCCAAGTCTTGAAAATTATTTATAAAACAAACACCTAAGAGTCATCTAGCTAATCTAACCAAACCTAAATTCATTAATATTAGCTTTGTGTCTTTTTGGTAGATGGCAGTGATGTTGTTGAACTTTCATAGTCACTAGGAGATGCTTACTTCTTGCAGAAGAGATTAATAATCCTAAGAAAAGAGATAAATAAATTATTACAATTGACTGTGTAATTAAAGAAAAATGTTGGTCTTGTAAACCAAAGTTAGAGAAATCTCTCAGTCTTCAAAAGAGTTATGAACAACATATATAGAATATTTTAGACCAGATAAATGCAGTCAAATGTTTATTTTTCCAAACATACCCCTTGGTGGAATAATATTTTTAAAGAGGCAAATGAGAAAAACCAAAAGACGATATAAAACAATGTTTACCTTTGAAAATTATCTCCAGTTACAGAAAACCACAGCCATATTAAAAAAAACTGTTAAGCAAGAAAATGTAAAAGCTGGAAGTAATACCTTGGCAAGCTCAATTTCAAACAACCATCAACAAAGATTTTTAAGTTTATTAAGAAAATGAATGGCTTTTACAATGAACAATCCTAAGGAAACATGCCAATTCAATCAGTTGGAAGATAAATCATAGATAGTCAGGAAACAGCCAATGAAGGGGCAAAACATCTCAAAATGGTTATAAACAGAAAAGACAAACACCAGACAGCTGAAAGAAAAACCCTCTGAAAAAAGAGCTAAAGACATCTGGTACTAATGCACCCTACAATCAACCTTTTCTCAAAAATGAGATAGAAATAACAATTAAAAACCTATCATTAACAGCCCCAGACAATGACCAAATATATCTGCAATATATCAAAAACTTCCTGAGAAATGGAAAAGAATACTTATCCATATAATTAACAATTGTTGGGAATCAGGGGAATTCTGGAAAATATGGAAAAAGGGAGTAGCAATCATGCTACCTAAACTCCATAAAGATCCAACAAACTTAGAAAATCAGAGGTATATAGCTTTATTATCAGTAATAGGGAAGCTCAACAAAAGATTAATAAAAAACAGAATGAACCGGATTGTGAAAACCAAACCATTTCTACATCTGTTCCAGTGGGGTTTTTGCAAAGGCTTAAGTATCACAGATAATCTTGCACTGCTCCAACGTGATGCCTTATATTCCTTACAGAACCACAAAATCATGACAGTAGTCTTCACAGATGTGAAATCAGCTTTTGATGTAGCATCAAATAGATAAATTTTAGATGGATTAATTAGCTTGGGAATAAAGGATCCCCTAATCTCAGTTTGTTATGACCATCTGTATGAAAAAACTGCTCAAGTAAAAGCAGGAAATTGCCTATCTCATATACACATAAAATATATCTCATATCAAAAATAGGAGTCCCACAAGGCTCAGTACTTGGACCTATTTCTATAATATAAGTCAATATAACAGCCCACTAAATGATGAAGTTAAGGCTTCAATATTTGCTTTTGGCTAAAAGGGCACAAAGGAACAGATATAATAACCAAACTACAGCAAATAATCAGCTAACTTTTTGGGCTGAAGATCTAGATTTAGAATTCTTAACCACAACAATGATGGTTATTACAAACAGATGAATAACTAATAATCCAAAATGGAAGTTAAAAAATCAAGCAATAGAAAGAGTTTCTCAACATCTTTATCTTGGATGTCTGATAGATCAAAAGACATCCCTCCAACCAATGGTGGAGCAAATAAAACAGTCATGTATAAGACAACTCAATATCATGAAAATACTTTCAAAGCTAACTTGGGGAGCAAACAAAGGATTTATCCTTGAGTTCTACTTCAAATACATTAGAGCAAAGATTGATTATGCCTCAATTTTCTGCAACATTGCCTCAAAAAGCATATTAAATAAACTGGAAGTCATCCAAAACAGTACATTAAGGATACCCTTTGGGGCAAGAAGTACAACACCTGTCTCCTTCTTGTTAATTGAAAGTAGAATAGTTGATCTGCAAACCCGATGAGAGCAACAATTGTTGAAGTACTTTGGAAAGACATGGCTAGCCCAATCATCCCACCAATGCAAAGCTCTAATTATTAAAGGAGGACTTGTCTATACATTTAACAAAAACAGAAGAGGAATGAAGAATGGATTATAGAAAAAGCAGAAAGTATCTTGAAAACAAAGGATTTCAATTTTAATTTCAGTGATATGTTGTATTTGGAAAACCTACCACTAGACATAGACAAATAAAACATAAAATACCTGACAAACAAATTTGAAAAAGAAGATACATTTAACAACATCAAATTGAACCATTTAATGAAGACATCATATCAAGAATGCTTAAAGGTCTATGCAGATGGGTTGACATATAACAAAGGTGTGGGAGCAGCTTTTGACATACCAGCAATGTTCAAACTAGATCCCTCACAATCCATATTTGAAGCTGAGCTTGTCACTATTAGTGAAGCAGCTAAATACCTAATGTCAATTTCTTCAGATAATGCTAAGATCTTAATCTTTTCAGAATCAAAAGTGTAATTGAAGCATTACAATCAGTGAAACAAACCTCAAGAGAGATAGTAAATACTCTGTGGGTAATGGAGGAATTGACAACTTCCAAGTCTAGTTCTTAGGTGAAAGTGAAAATTGTGTAAAGTGTGGTGATGTTGAAACTACATATCATATAATAATTGGATGCCATAGAACAGAAACAAAAGAAATAACAGAATTCCTAAAGGAAACTAATAAACCACTCAGTGCAACTGTGTTACAAGGTGAGATAGAAGATGGCAAGCTGGCAGTTGAGGCAATTAGGCTAACAAGAAGATGCTTGAAGAAGAATCAAAGAGCAGCAACCATCTAAATAAATCAATAAACACAAAGAAAGACATCCCAAAGTCACCAGACAAGAGAGGATGAATAATCAGCCATTATCATATGTTTATTTTTCATAATTTTGTTGAAAAAAAAAATTGTACAACAGTGTAGTGAGGATAAAGGTGTTCCAAGGGAAATATGTTAACTAGGATTATTTTGCATATAAAAAGTAAGAATTTTTTTCTTAACATGTCTCCTTATGATGGGGACTGGTCCTAAATTTATACCCCTCTCCATACAATGCATACTATTTAATACAGGGCCAAAAACATACTCTGGGAAGGTATTACCAAGCTTCTCTGTTTACCCTCTTCTGATCTCTAAGTCTTTGAAATTTGCTTAATTGAAAATCTTTTACCTTAATTTTCAGGTATCAATTTCTTTTTCTCTGTTTTAGTTCTGAAAATGCAATTCCTGTTATTTCACTTGAATTTTAAGCCATATCAATGGGTTTTTACTTAACTTTAGAAATGTATTTGCAGATCTTTGAAACCTTATAAATTAGGATTGCTGAAAGTTGTGAAGCTCTAGAACAGTTTCCTTGTTTTTATCTAAGTAGAAGATTTGTTTTGCAAGGCATTACTTTTAAAAAAAACAAAAATTCTAAAGGTCATCAAAGGTCACTGCCCTCTAGAAGGAGAAGCAGTGAAGGTAGGTACTTTGCATTACCTTCAGGCAGGAAGGATGGGGTACATAGAGAGGGAATAGGGCTCATGATGAATAAGGAAGCTGCTAAATCTTGTTTAGGCTGGGAAGGTATTAATAATAGAATACGAATTGCTTATTTTATGACTAGAAAGTTCAGGGTATCAGTTATAGTACTATACACCCCTGTAGAACTGACAGAAAGAGATACTAGTGACTCAGATGAATTTTACTTACAATTACAGGATCAAATAGACAGGGTCCCAGGTAGAAATAGGGATAGATGGTATCCCAGCCTATGTGAATTTGGTGTAGGAAATGAAAACAGTAATTGATACAGACTTTTGCAACTTTGTAGGTATAACAATTTAGTTATAATCAATACAGTGTTTGGTCATAAAATGGCTCATAAGTTAATATGGTATTCATATGATGGTAAGACAGCAAACCTTATTGATTATGTTATAGTAAGCCAAAAACTGGCAGGATCAATACAAAACTTGAGAGTTTAAAATATGATACTGTGGAAGACAGTTGGGATAATTTTAGAAAAATAATCTGTGAAATTGCTGAAGGTGTATTAGGGAGGAAAGCTAGAACTGCAGCTAAGAATATTAGTGAAAAAGCTTTATGTTTAATAGAAATGAAAAAGGACTTGTACAAGAATTATCTGAGTGATAGATTGTATGAAAACAAAAGAAATGTAAAGAAAGTGGAGAAAGCATTATACAACCAAAATTATACATTGCTTCCATTGAACTTGCATTAAAAATACCTGACAATATTACCACCCGAAAATACGCGTTTTTACTTCTAAGTTAAAGCTCTACTTCTGTTGCTATTAGATACTTCTCAAGTACAAATAAGACACAAAATATACCGCTGTATTAAATACGTACAAACTTAAAACAATTATGGATGCAATTTAAAACATAAAAAGGAATAAAGTTTTCAGACAGTGTCAAATCAAAATTGAACTCTCCCACTCGACTTCACATAACAACTTTTTTAATCAAATCCACTTTTGACGTCTTAACAACATTACTTAACTGTTCTTTTGTCATCTGAGATTTGATTCTTGAATTAGACATAAAGGATGAAGACACAGAAAGATACGAAGCTAAAAAAGCATAATGAAGCGAGTAAAGAGCATAAATGAATAAAACAAATAGCATTTTAAGATAATTGTATGATTACGATTTTAGCTACAATTGCATTTTTTCAAGTTTTTTAATTATTTTTCTGTCAGAAAGTGAGATCTGACCCTTATTACTACATTAATTTTATTACTATGGAAATTTAATCAATCATTCTTATTATTACATTAAAAAAAATGTCAAAGGTCGCCAAACGCTAAATGGCTTTACAGGTTTTCGTCAGTTCTCACTTTTACAAGTAGCCATGCTCGTTGAGGTATATCTTAAGCATCAGGTTATTTTTAGCGTCTAACTCAAAAAATCGAATTAAGTCACTCCTTACTTCTACGAGAAAAACTTTTTTTTTTATTTATTCATAAAATCTCTAATTAAAATGTAGAGACATACAAATAACTTCATTAAAAATGAAATACAAACAAAAGAAAAATGTTCATCCTGCAAGCTTTTGTGCATCATGATAATTCATGAACTTATTTCTAATATCAAACAAGGATGACATTTTATTCAGATCTCTGGTAACTATTCAGTGCCTTTGAGATAAATAGTTTCATTTTACAATGTACCGCAAGACGAATGAAAAGGAATTACAGAAATATGGCCTGTAATAAAACACGCTCCAAGAAACTTTTTTAATGCAGACTCCTCCTCAGGTTAGTACAAAACTAACCTAACCTACAACAAATCCGATCGACAGCTGAAAAATACTTTGAACGTACGGGAACTGCCAAGCTATTCAGACTTCGTAGCTCTGGGTATCAGCGCAGTTAGATCATCCGCTAATATGTCAGAGGGGACTTATTTCACTGCACCAATATAGTTAGGGCTCTTTGTGGCAGCAGAAATCTGCGGCTGGTTGGTCTTGATTGACTCAACATTGGTTTTAGCTGTGTTTTTCGAGCGAACCACTAGTTTCCAGTCCGATTTGACTCTCCGTAATTCAGATATGTCACTAGTATCCGCACATACCGAATCTATGAATCTCTTCCTAGCGCTCGGGGCATCAAGCGACTCGGACAGATTTTTCAGTACGATTGCATAGGAAGGCTTATCAGGCTGGTTTGAAGCGCTTGGTCATTCGCTGGGTTTGTTGGCATTAATAGCAAAATGGTTCTTAATAACTCGAGACAATCATTCACGTTAATAGCAACGGTTGCTGCAGTAGCTTCACTAGTAGTTGAGACTACGCAGGGAGAATCAATAACAAAGGTCGGCAATTTGGTTTTCTTGGCGTGAGCTTGGTGAATCCATCTGCAAATTTCCGCAAAATTCTCTTCATCTTTTGCGTGAATTTTACAGCGTGTTGTAAACTGCATTAGTTTATGGAGCGATTCTTTGGCTTTCAGAATTTCTTCTGGTGTGAAAAATCCGACACCTGTATCAATTATTCCCTCTAGTTTTTCTCCTCTTTCCATACTAAAGCTCACGAAGTTCAACACAGCATTCAAGAATAATTTGTCCTCCATTTCCGTCGACATCCCGAAAACAACGTGGTACTGCCGACGCACCTTAAGAAAAGGTTGAATATTGTTTATAAAACTTGCGTAATAAAATCTTCTATTAGCAACTGACTCGGTTATTTATTATAACTTCTGTTCGTTTTGGGTTTCATTTATTTATCGATGCTGATTTGGGGTAGTTTCACGATTTGTAGATTATTTGATTTTATTTTTACTAATTTTTTGTTTAATGGAGTTCTTTACTTTTCTTTGAAAAATTTATTTTGTGGAGAAACGTTTTTCAAATTAAATTCTCTTCGTTTTATATTGACATAGTCTTTTCAGGGAAAAAGAAAATAATACTTTAAATTTTTTCGTTTTTTAAGACTTTATAGTTGGCCTGCTATCTGTATGCTGGAGAAAAATTTTCAGCAATTTTTAATAACATACACCCTTTTAAAAATATGGACACAAATATCACTATTTAATTTGGTTTCATACCTCCTCTAGTTGACCTGAAATGAAAAACTTGATACCATTCGCAAAAAAATCTGTTTACTTGATAGCTTGGATACACTTACGCTATTTTGATTTGGTTAAACTCTAAGAGCATAATTGGGAGGGTTGGGGTGGGAGGGTGGGAGAAGAAGGGGAATTAGTCGTGCTCAAATCACTTTCGACTATTCAATAAGGCATCAGCCCTTTCTATTTTCAATCGAATGAGCCCTTTTCAAAGTTCCCCCGACAAGTCCTTCAATACGAAGTGCCCTGGTCTAAACAACAACAACAACAAAAAATAATACATTATACCCATTTCGATCTTTACTATAAAAAAGTCAAGCCTTCTATGACTTTCGACTATTGAAAAGTGCACTAGATCTTTCGATTTTCAATCGAACGAGCCCTTTTGAAAATAACAATGCTTTGTATAAACACCTTATATGTCCCCATGACATGAATTGCAACTCCTACCATAAGGTCTGTTAGGGTGGTTGTCATCCTCTAAGACCAAATTTCCAGAACTTTCAACTACGTTAAACAACATGGCTATCTCAAAATTTTTATTGAATGTGTTTGAGGAAATGGTGGGAGCGAGAGGGGTGTTAGTCACCTTCCAATCACTTTCGACTATTAAAAAGGGCACAAGTCACTCCAATGTCCAATTGAATGAGCGCTTTTCGAAGTTTCTACGACAACTTCTTTGATACGAAGTGCCCTGCTCTAAATAAAAAAAATAATAAATAATACATTGTGCCAACACCGTTCCTATTTGCCCCGAAGGCATAACTTAAAACCCTTGCCCTGAGGGTTGTGGGGGAGTATCCTCCTCTTTACTTAGTACTCGTTTCTCGTCTCGTTCTCGAGTGTCCCCGTTCTTTACTTAGGCAGCGCGATCGTGCTGCCTATGATTTATACAACAACTTTCATTATAAACCTTATATGTCCCTAGTGCATAACTTACAGCCCTTGCACTGAGGGTTCTGAGGGGATTATCATCCTAAAAGACCTAATTTCCATAACTTCCAACTATGTTGAAGAAAACAGATATCTCAAAAATTTGATTGGATGTGTTTGGGGAAATGGTGGGCGTGAGAGGGGCGTTAGTCACTATCCAATCACTTTCAACTATGAAAAATGGCAATAGGCCTTTCAATTTCCAAATGAATGAGCCATTCTGAAGTTTCTGCGACAACACTTTCAATAGAAACTTTATATGCCCCAGGGCACAACTTACAACCGCTGCCCTGAGGTTTGTGGGAAGAGGGGTTGTCATCCTTAAAGACCTAATTTCCAAAACTTTCAACACGGGTGAATAAAATGGCTATCTAAAAATTTTGATTTGATGGGTTTGGGGAAAAGGTGGGCGTGAGGGGGGGGGGACTAGTTGCCCTCAAATCACTATCTGGAAATCAACTACGCTGAACAAAATGGCTATCTAAAATTTTTTATTGGATGTGTTTAGGGGAATGATGGGCGTCAGGGGGGGGGCTAGTTGCCCTCAAATCACTTCCGACTATTAAAAAGGGTACTATCCCTTTAAATTTCAAATCGAATGAGCCCTTTTTCAAGTTTCTACGATAAAGATTTCAATAAAAACCTTATATCCCCCAAGGGGATAACTTATAATCCTTGCCCTGAGGGTTGTGGGGGAGTGTCCTCATCAAAAATATATTTTCTATCTGGAAATCAACTACGCTGAACAAAATAGCTATCTAAAAATTTTTATTGGATATGTTTAGGGGAATGATGGGCGTCGGGCCGGGGGGGGCCTAGTTGCCCTCAAATAACTTTCGACTATTAAAAAGGGTACTATCCCTTTAAATTTCAAATCGAGTGAGCCCCTTTTCAAGTTTCTACGATAAAGATTTCAATAAAAACCTTATATCCC
Organism: Artemia sp. Qi Xiang Cuo; assembly: GCF_049724085.1. Taxonomy (NCBI): domain Eukaryota; kingdom Metazoa; phylum Arthropoda; class Branchiopoda; order Anostraca; family Artemiidae; genus Artemia; species Artemia sp. Qi Xiang Cuo. The sequence continues at coordinate 36,825,213 of NC_142813.1, read as the reverse complement.
CCGAGGGGATAACTTATAATCCTTGCCCTGAGGGTTGTGGGGGAGTGTCCTCATCAAAAATCTGATTTTCTATCTGGAAATCAACTACGTTGAACAAAATGGCTATCTCAAAATTTTTATTGGATGTGTTTGGGGGAATGATAGGCGTCGGGGGGGGGGGGCTAGTTGCCCTCCAATCACTTTCGACTATTAAAAAGGGCACTAGCCCTTTGAATTTCCAATCGAATGAGCTACTTTTGAAGTTTCTACGACAGCGCCTTCTTTCAAAACCTTATATGCCCCCAGGGCATAACTTAAAACCCTTGCCCTGAGGGCTGTGGGGGAGTTTTCTACTCAAAAACATATTTTATATATGGAAATCAACTACGCTAAACAAAATGGCTATGTCAAAATTTTTATTGGATGTGTTTGGGGAAATGATGGGCGTGGGGGGGGGGCTAGTTGCCCTCCAATCACATTCGACTATTAAAAAGGGCACTAGAACTCTCAATTTCTAATTGAATGGACCCCTTTTGAAGTTTCTACGGCGAACCCTTCCATATGACGTGCCCTGCTCTAAAGGAAGAAAATAATACATAGCACATTGTGCCAAAGTCGTTCTTATATACCCTCAGGGAATAATTTAAAATCCTTGCCCCGAGGGTTGTGGGAGAGTGTCCTTCTTAAAAACATATGTTCTATATGGAAATCAACTACGCTGAACAAAATGGCTATCTCAAAATTTTGATTGGATATTTATGGGGAATGATGGGCGTGGGGGGGGGCTAGTTTCCCACCAATAACTTTCGACTATTAAAAAAGGCACTAGCCACTTCAATTTTCAATCGAATGAGCCCTTTTCGAAGTTTCTACTACAACTCCTTCGATACGAAGTGCCCGGCTGAAAAAAAAATACATTGTGCCCACATTGTTCTTTACTTAGGCAGCGCTAGCGCGCTGCCTATGATAGTAAACCGAAGACGGACAGGATCAACATAAGATACTAAGGTATATACGAGTGTTGTCATTGATGTTAAGAGTAAAGATCACCATCTAGTAGTATCAAGGGTTCATTTAAAAGCTGAAAAACCGGAAGGGTAACTACTCCCCGGAAGTTGTGGTGTTTTTAAACTCCAGGATGAGAATTTGAGAAAAACTTTGCAGGAATAGTTGAATATTGAACTTAAAAGTTTCAAATTAGATAGTGTGGAAGATGGTTGGAATAATTTTAGAAAAATAATTTGTGAAGTTGCTGAATGTGTCTCAGGAAGAAAGCTAGAACTGCAGCTAAGAATATTAGTGAAAAAGATTTATGTTTAAGAGAAAGGAGAAAGGACTTGTACAAAAATTATCTGAGTGATAGATCATATGAAAACAAAAGAAATGTAAAGAAAGTGGAGAAAACATTAAAATATGAACTAAGGAGGTGTGAAGTGGAGGCCATGGACAAAATTGCCGAGGTTCTAGAAGATGCATCTTGACGGCATAAAAGTAAAATATTGTGCTGACATGTAATGATGTGGGGTACCGTCATCATGAAACTCCTATTTTTTACTTTTAAATTGTGCATATAACTAATTGTAAACTGGATGTTAGCGCCCCACTTTTTCAGATTTTCTATATTTCTATACCCTTATTTAGTCCATTCAAAGTATGGAGAAAAGGGGGTCAAAATTGCAACAAAAGAATTTTTTACACCAAAATGTTCAGAAAAAATCGCTGGACAACATATCCAAAATCCGCTAAAATCTCCGCCTGGAAAACTTTCTGGGGCTGCATAAGGGGTGGAAGGGGGCGAAAAAATGTTTTTTTCTTTTCAGTTTTGACATAAGGAAGTTTTTTTTTACATTAAAATGTTCAGAAAAAATAGCTGAACAACATATCCAAAATCCACTAAAATCAACCCTCGGAGAACCTTCTGGGGCTACTTAAACGGGGTGAAAGGGGTGAACAATCCTTTTTTCGATTTTTGTTATTTTGGTACGTTCGGAGACTCGATTCTGGTATAAATCAACTCGCTGAAACTGAAAATGATATCACTTTTATTTTAACACTTCTCTAATTTATATTAAACTACAAAAAGTAATAGTTTTTGATGGATATGACAATGGTCCTTCAACGAAAGGTATGGCTCACCTGTTCTGTTTCTGTTCTGTTTTTTTTTTCTATGTTTTTTTCTCGGCGACGTTGCCGATGCTTAGCTGGAACTAAAAGCGGCTAAGATTAACAGCAAATAGGAAAAAAAAATATATCAATGACAGAGCAGATGATGTGAAATTGGAATAATTAATTAAAAACCAGTAATCGTGACTATAGTTCGATAAAATCCCCTCAATCCCTTTAAGACTAATTTTAAAGTCACCAATTGTAAAGAGTGATGTTGAAAGAGCGAAACGAAAATAAACAAAAATTACTGACGCGGTATCTGTAACAAATATTTGGATAACTGTTTCATAAAACTGGCCCAGGATATTTTTGTATATTTGTAGAATTCTGACAAACTACAGCACTTCGCTGCAAAATCATAATCAACTCAGCAAAACTGAAATAGAAACATGGAAAACCATGAGTGTTCTTCAGAAATTTGTTGACATCTAAGTCTCAACAGCTTTTATCCGCAATAAAATCAATAACTTTTAGTTTCAAGAATCGTATAATGTGACCTAGGAGTCATTTAAATGATGGGATTCCCCCCCCCGAAAAAAAAAACTTGGTCCTTCGAGCCACCCCTGGTTATGGTAAAGAAGAATCAAACAGAAACTAAAGAATAGACCTGTTTTTGATGCAATCGTCAAAGTCTTAGAAACAGAGAAAGACCAATGGGAATTGAAGGATACCTACAGGGATTGTAATTGTTTTTATACCCTAGTATAAAATGTTTTTATACCTCCCACGATATTTTAGGACCACTGGGTCGATACGATCACCCCTTGAAAAAAAAACAAATAAACACGCATCCGTAATCTTTCTTCTGGCAAAAAATGCAAACATCCACATTTTTGTAGATGGGAGCTTGAAACCTCTACAGTTACGCTGAATGATACGCTGAACATGATGGTGTGATTTTCATTAAGGTTCTATAACTTTTAGGGGGTCTTTCCCCCTTTTCAGCCAAATTTTCTCAGGCGCGTAACTTTTGATGGGTTGCACTAAACTTGATGAAGTTATATATTTGAAATCAGCATTGAAATTTGATTCTTTTGATGTATCTATTGGTATCAAAAACCCATTTTCTAGAGTTTCGGTTACCATTGAGCCGGGTCGCTCCTTACTTACAGTTCGTTACCACGAACTGTTTGATAATCTGAAGGAAGTATATACTGATTTCCATTTCATAAAACTATCATGAATAGGGATTATAAAAACATCTCCAGAATCACTGTTTAAAGCAAGATCTATATGTATGCATGTATCAATGTAAATGTTAATACTACCTAGCCCCCCTCCCTCCTCCTGGATAGGGCCTTGGTTTTATTACTTTATTATTTTATGTGTATTTATTTATTTGTAATTATTCTATTTATTTATATTAATCCAATTATTTTAATAGTTTCGTTTATTTATTTTATCATTTCATTATATACACTGGCATTTGACTTGATCAATATGATCACCCCGAATTTATTATATTTTGACTATAGACTCTATTCCTGGGGAACTTATTTTTAAATACTACTACTACTAACCACTCACTGCAGCACCATATCGCCTGAGATCAACACAGCAGCGTGCCCTCATACTCCATTCCAATCTATTTAAAGCCTCTTTCTTTACACCCTCCCAGGAAGTTCCCATATATATATATATATATATATATATATATATATATATATATATATATATATATATATATATATATATATATATATATATATATATATATATATATATATATATATATGTGTACGTTAGTACTTTTACTTATAATATACATATTATGACACTGCAACAAGATACTACTATTGATAGCCTTTACAAGAAGTAAATACTAGTGCATATTATGATAACACAAATATATCATTTATATTTTTTTATGGAAGAGCTCAATTTTCCTGGGGTGCAACCATTTCAGCGAACCGTCCCAAGCACAAAACATCATAACATAGAACCGTCATAACATCTAAAAAAAATTTATAAGTTTATATAATAGTAATAAGTATATAATAGTTTAGAAACAAATTTCGGCTATATATTTGCACATCAGGGAGTGGCGTTAAAGCATAGCATATATTAAATACGTAGCTTAACCTAATAGAGGCACCGTTTCCCCCCTCTAAACCCCAAAAAACTAAAGTTTTAAAGTGTTCGTTGTTATGATGTTTTGAGGTTCTGACGCCTTCCCGATTTTCCTCTCTTATCATTTTCATATATTCTTTGAACAGATTGTGCAGAAGTCAAAGACGGGTTAACAAATTTGAATTCATTGCACGAATTGACATCACTTAATACCGCCATGTGGTATCAATCCTGACAATTCGTGAAAATTAAAGTTGGTGGGGGTGAAAATTAGATGCTCCCCCTGTCCCCTTCCCTCAATTAATGTCATTGTGTTGTATGTACGCGATTCGTTGACGTTTAAGCAAGACGCCAACTAACCTCTAGTACATATTATTTCCTACCTCCTCTTTTCATAAGAATCTATCATCCCTACTCCACACAAGAGGAGAACGCAAATCAACTGGTGGGGTCGAACCTGGATTCTAACCCAGTTTTGTTTATGATGAGGCACAAGACTACTTGTTCTCTATTTTATTGCAAACATTAGTTGTGATTGATTCAGTTCTAAGCTTTTAAATTTATTTTTTATGATTATATTTAATTCATTTTGACCAGATATTTTGGGGACATTTTTCATAAAGATGAAAAAAGTTTGTATTGTGTTATGTACTTATGCCTGCTTTATCCTATTTGGTAAATTTTTCGTATTTTTTCCCTAGCATTTGAGGATTCTAGAGCATATTACAATATTTGTATACTTAGGATACACTAACCTAGTGGTAGTGTCAATGCCAGGCTAAAATATAATTTTTTTTTTCTGGAATTGGAATATCGACTGTGCACTTCTTAGGGCGTTTTAAGTGCCTTGGGCGTTTTGCTTCTCAAGTGACCGTAATGGCGCTCTTTATGGTTCACTGTTTTTCGAAATGCTTTCTAAATTCTTTTTGTGGAGCAAATTTATTACTAAAGGTTCCAACAAAAGAGGGTGATAGAACTTGACTTTTTCAGATAAAAAATTAAGAAAAAAGTACTTGCGGCTTATCAATTCAGAAACAAATTGGAAATAAGGAAAAATCCTAAGTCAATTAAAAATATATATATGGAAAAATTTCGTAAAATACAAATTGACCAACAAGAGAAAAGAATGAACAAAATCAAATTGTGCATTTTTAATTAATCTTTTTGGAAGATCTTTTTTTTTGGATAGCTAACAATAGAGCAATACCGTACAGTAAGTCTGGCTGGGGAGACTAGGTTTTGTTTTTGACTTATGATTTACATTTTTTATGTTTATTTTTGTTTTACTGACCGTATTTTAAACAGTATTGCCGAATAATGTCCTTTTCGGCCAACCGTCTAGGGCTATACGAAAATTAGGTTACTCTCGGCTGGAGTGGGAGTAGGCTATGTCGTAAGGAAAAATTTAAGGTAAATGGTAACATCCTGGGAGGGTGTAAAGAAGGAGGCTTTAAATAGATAGGTATGGAGAAGGAGGGTATGCAGCTGTGTTGATTTCAGGCAGTATGGTGCTGCAGTGAGTGGTTAGTATTAGTAGTATTTAAAAATAAGTTCCCCAGGAAAAGAGTATATAGTCAAAATATAATAAATTCGGCGTGATCATATTGATCAAGATCATATATATATATATATATATATATATATATATATATATATATATATATATATATATATATATATATATATATATATATATATATATATATATATATATATATATATATATATATATATATATATATATATATATATATATATATATATATATATATATATATATATATATATATATATATATATATATATATATATATATATATATATATATATATATATGTATAAATTTATTGCCCATCAAAAATGTAAGATACAACAATGATGGGAGTATAAAGAAGGAAAACGAAAAAAAAAATTCTGACAAATACAAACAGAACCAAAACAGAGAAAAACAGACAAGAAGAAAAAAAAATTACAAATAGGGACAATTATATGTAAGAACAAACATATAATCAAAGACGGACAATTTCAGAGGTGCTTTCACCAATAATCTGCCTCCGATATCTCTCATTTCTTTTCTGTTCCGCGCACACTGGACTTGCAACTCCATATCGCAAGAATAGTGAGCTGTTATTAGTCCAGAGAGGCAGCCTTAGCAAATATTTCGCATACTCTTAGAAACACTTCCGTATATCCCTAATATCTGAAGCAGTAAGAAGAAACCAAAATGGTGCAAGGGCAAGAAGATGCGGAACAGAAAATTCATTATAAACGCTAGCTAAGATACTACTACTACTACTAACAACTCACCGCAGCACCAAGCCACCTGAGGCCAACAAAGCTACGCACGATCCTCCTCCACCCCAATCTATTCAAAGGCTCCCTTTTTACACCCGCCCACGAAGTTCCCATTTCCTTTAAATCTTTCTTTATGACGTTCTCCCACCCCAGACGGGGACGACCTGCTTTTCGTTTATTCCTGGATGGTTGGCCGAAAAGAACAATCTTCGGCAATCTGTCATCCTTCATTCGTACAAACGTGCCCTAGCTGCCTCAACCTTTCTTTCATTATAGCCCTAGAGAGCGGTATTGAACCACATTTTTCGTATAGCCTATTGTTTGAAATATGGTCAGTCAGCCGGGTACCCAGAATAATCCTTAAGTAATTTCTCTGCAAAACATCTAGCAAATCTTGGTTCGCTTTTCGGGGCGTCCATGCTTCAGAGCCATATTTGACCACTGTCATCACTGTAGCTTCTAATATTCTAATCTTGGTTTGCAGACTTATCTTCCTATTCTTCCATACTTTTTTTAACTGTGAAAAAGCACCCTGAGCCTTGGCTATTTACAACTAATAAAGAGACTTGTCTATTTATAACTAGTAAATCATACACATTCCTAGCTTTTCTGGCAAAAAAAATCTTTCGAAAGTTGACGAGTGGCGCGAATATTTGACCCAATCGGTACACCAAGATACGTTAGTGTATCTTGTGCTTTAATAACATGTTCACCTAACTGAACATTTGTCGGGCAATCTGAATAGTGATTGAACACCAGGAACTCAGTCTTACTCTCATTAAATCGAAGACCTATACGTTTATACTCCCTATCGAGAATTCCAAAATTTTCCTCCATTCCAAAGGCTGTTCTACTAATATCAAGGATGTGATCAGCATAGTTAGCTAGCGAAACATCAATAACATTAAATATACACGAGGGTAGAACTTTCTGTTGTGGCACAATGACAGTATTATTAAACAAGGGGGAGGGAGAAGTAACAGCACCCTGTCTAATGCCCTTTTTTACTGTAATTGAAGGAGTGAGTTCCACCTTACCAGGTGAGATGGTAACCTTAACTTTGGCATTTAGCTTTTTATACATATCACGTATCGATTTGATGACAGAAATATTGACTCCACACTTATAAGCAGTCAAAAAGATATGTGGATGTATACCCGTGTCGAAAGCTCTAGATACGTCTAACCCGGTAAAATATACTACCTAATTATTTTCATGAGCATGTAGCAGTAAATTAGTGATCAAATGGTGAGCATGGTCACGGCCTATTCCTTTCTTGAAGCTGAATTGGTTATCCGGTGTATAACACATAACAGGTATCTCGTCAATAATTAGTAACTCAAAAACTTTGCATAAAACCGGTGACACCGTAATTGGTCTAAAAGAAGAACAGTGGTCCTTGGGCTTTCCCCTTTTAAATACCGGGGTTATTACTCCAGTACTAAACAAATCAGGAACTATACCACAACAGAATATCATCTGAAAGAGTAAGGTCAGATGCTCAATCAGGAGAAGGGACCCACATCTTAGATGCTGTACACAGAGGCAATCAACTCTACGAGAAGTTTTCTTTTGTAGCTTAGAAATGCACTCAGTAACCGCAGATCGAGTAACAATAAAACTGATCACATCAGTTTATAGGCCTAAGCAACCATCAAGCTCCCTTTCATATTAGTTTGACAAGGATGGATCAGACTCGGAAAATTCACTTTTAAAGTAACCATACCACTGGTCAGTGTTAATTTTGAAAGCATTATAGGCTTTTGAATTATCTCTTTTGATCAGTTTCCCTACGAAATTAGGTTCACTTGTGGCTTTACTTGATAGTTCAGCTACTGATTTTGCCCCGTGTTGCCTAAGTACTTTCGCAAAATGTCGCTTTGTTTTCAGACGAATTTCATTTATCAAACCTTACCGTGGCATACCACATTCCTTCCAGACATGAAACCAGAATTACAATTTAGCACAAGAATCAACGAAGTCAGGGTTACCTGACCAATCATGCTTCTCAGTTCCAAGACGTACTCTTCGTATGGGTAAACTAGCACGCTCAACAGCGCGTAGAGCGTGAACGATCTCCGCACAGTAAATATTCAGCAATATTTGCTTCTCTGCAAAGGTTAATAGTTTTTTTGGGGGAAAGTACATGAAACGGCACTTTGATCTTTTTCAAAATCGAATCACTAATTAATGCCATTTACTATCATTGTCTGGACTTGGACCACTCGGTGATAATAAGTTGAACAGGGAATACATTACTGATAGGCATATGGTCCGAGACATGGAAAGTGGAGATAAGTAAGGATCCTGAGTCTGGTTTTACATTCGGAGAACACATGAAGAAGTCCAGAGAAGAGGTACTGCCAGAGTTATGGATATATGTGAAACATTGGGTATTCTCGACCGCCAAGAGCTGAGGCCACATACTATTCAGAATATTAGCACGACTGCTACTGTTGTCAAAAAGGTTACAGTTCATATCACCGGCAAGGATTACTGCTAGGTTTTGCAGTTCACAATCAGACACGAGGGAACTGACTTGGCGGCATGCTTGATCAAATTGTCTGTCTGATGTAGCATTATGGTAATCGGTGGGTAAATACACTGAGACCACCTCATAATTCTGAATTTTGACTGCCGTAAAATAGTCACTGTCGCGAAAGTGTTCGGGCATGAGGCCGTTTCTAGCAAGAATAGCAGTACCTCCACTCGGCCAACCAGCCCCGGAGTGTCTAGCGGCACGACTTATTACGACAGTAGAAGCAGTCTTACTCAACAAGCATAGACTGTCGGCAGTGAGAAGGTGCTCTTGTAGACAAAGAACGTCATTCGTGTCACATAGAGTTTGGATTATGGGTAATTTCACTGAGACACCTCCATTAATATTCCATGATGTAACGCGTAGATCAGTGCTCATTTTAGGGGATTCATAAATTTCTGTGTGACAGGACATTTGTAGCTGTAACAAGGGCTTTTCAGCTTGGTTGCACAGCTCACATTTCATTTTATTTTGATAGGGGGTTTCCAGCTTATTCGAATGTCCTGTCTGCGCACAACGCGAACAGCGAGTAAGAGCTTTACAGTGTTGGGCAATATGTCTGTAAGCTTGGCAGTTGTAGCAGCGAGGAGGGAGAGGGAAAAACTTATCAATGAGGATTCGCTCGTACTCGATTATCACTGACGAGGAAATGGCTGGTAATCAGTCTTCTTGGCGAGAGAACCGAAGGTTTGAGGATATATTTTTGCCAATACGGGAGACTTCGGTACTTTTAGTTATCAAATTCTGCAACTGACCGTCAGTAACACTGTCAGGAACGAAACGGGCAATTCCATAATACACTGGAACTCTTAGCTGTAAGCTTAGCGATTGGTCCTTAGATTTGATAGCATCAACTACAGCAGTAGATTCATTTTAATCACTTACGAAGAGGCGCCAAGTATATTTTCCCGGTCTAAGCTCAGTTATCGCCGACTTCGAGTCACCACACAAGTTATCAATAAAAATTATTCACCGAAATATTTGCCTAATTGTCATTATTGACTTGCTGAAAATTATCCTCTTCATTGGTTTGTCTTTTTTTTCGTTTTTTCGTACGTGTTGTATATCCAGTGTGGTTTCAGAACCTATTAGAAAAATATATATGTGGTCTCAGAATCATATGGGCAACTGTAGTTGTCCATGTGATTTACAAAGCTAGGCTGCAGTCATTCAAATGAGTTGTGGGCATCTCTTTATTTAATTATTTATTTTTGCTGAGGATTACAGCTATGTCTCTTCTGCATAGCAGATCCTATATATTAATTTCTTCTTTTTATTTTCTTTCTCTGTTATTTTTTAAAGACAGTATACCTATTTTGACTTATTTTTTTATGAACTGTATGGCCAAATACGGTCTTTTACTGTTCACAGTTGCGTCAAATCAGAAAAAATTAAGAGGGGGTGGACTGCATTTTTTTAAAATCTATGGGTTGGCCAATTTGTTTTTTTTTCTTTTTTTTTTTCATTTTTTCATTGAAAATATAATAAAGACAGTTTTTAGTAAAACACAATAGCCCCCAAAAGAGGTCTTCTCAAAATTTCGGCGTGGGACAAAGAATTTAGGGGAGGATATGCCCGCTGTTCTTGATCCACCCCTCCCACCACTAATTGAAACCTCTGACTGTTCATATACTTCTTATACAGTGTATGAACGTAACTTTTCTCTCTTCTAACCTTTCTTTTCTCCTGAATGTTTCACTGACCAAAGATCCACAGTGTTTATAAGTCCCAACCAAATAAAGTTCAAGCTTTCAGTGATATACTTCATTTCACTGGCCATAGTCTTTATAAGTCCCTAGTAAAGTTCAAGATACCAGTGATACATTTTTCTCCTGCAAGTTTCACTTGCCTAAAGTTTTACTAGCCGATAAGGATGTCAAGACTTCAGCATGTGTGTCAACTGTTGTGTTTGAAATGCATGAATTTTGGGTGAAACTTGTAATTCCATCATTAAGCTTATTTTGGAACATAGACCAATTTGCTTTAGTGTTGATATATTTGGAGGTATGTGATAGGGTTTCAGCAGGTTCATTTAGGGAGCAAACTATAGCAAAGTGGTCAGTACATAGATTATCAATTTTATTTATATAAATTTTATTCAAAATGTTTAATGACACAATTTGTAGGTCAATTGTAGAGAATCTCTCACTTTTGGGGTTGAAATATGTATTCAGGATTGGAGGGGTAGCAACTGCTAATTCAATATTATTTGAAGTCATATGCTCAATCAATTTACCAGCTTTATTTGCTGGTTTATTCCCCCACAAAAGGCTGTGGGCATTGAAGTCCCCACAAATAATGATATTTTTTAACATATTAGAATTATTTATATATTTAAAGAAATCCATGGCATCTGTAGTTTGGCCATTAGGGTTATAAAAGCTTATTGTGAAGGTGTTTGTATTATTCAGCCAAACACTGATACCAATTGCATCAACATCATTTGCAAAATATGGAAAATTGACGCCACAGAATTTCGTACTATTTTTAACTATTAAAGCTACTCCATCTCCTTTTCTCTCTGATGATCTATCCTATCTCAGGATAGTATATCCCGGAGACTTAATTTGTTGATTTTGGGTTAAATGAGTTTCCTGGAGGCAAGCAATATTAATGGCATTATTATTCATAAAAGATATTAGTTCATTTAGCTTATTTTCTGTGAGTGATCATACATTTCACTGGAGTATTGATATGTGTTGTGTTGTTGATTTATTTTTCATATGACTGTGCATCAATGTTCAGCTTTGATAATAGTAAAGCAAGATCTTTTTTCGCTTGAATGAGCATATCATCAGGGATGTAGATTTTTGCCAATTCTGCAACGATTTTTGTTTTCTGTAGTTGATGTATGTTCACGGCCTGTACTGTATTACAGTTTAGAATGGATAAGCATATATTCGGGGATTGCATGTTTGGTTGTGCATCCTGTTTGTCAGTTAAGGGATTAATTCCTGGTAGTGTTTCTGGTTTGTTTCTTCTTGGGAGGGGACGCCAGGCTGACCTCATCTCACCGGACAAGGAGGCTTGTTGACTTGGTGATTCCTTCTGATAGGGATGTGAGCTAGGGGGCTTAGAAGATGGTGTTTTATACGGGGTAGGCCTACTTGATGCATTGGGGTCGTTTGGCTTGGGGGTTTTGGTTGGTTTTATTATAGGCTTTATTTGGTATTGTTGGGCAGCATTTGCTTCCACTGCTGCAAAGGGGTATGGAATGGCCTTCTCTGTTGCTATTTGGAGTGTTAGTGATCTTTTCTTATATGCAGGACATAGTGATTTATTGGTAGATTCATGTCGGCCTTTGCAATTGATATATTTAGGCTGAGTGTTGTTGCAAGTTGTTAACTCTTTAGGATGGAGTGCTTTACAATTACTACACTCTCGGAGAATTTCATTGCATTTGTTTGTTGTGTGTCCCAGTTTGAGACACTTCTGACACTGGATAGGCTTTGGTTTGTATTCCTTGTGCGGTTTCATTTGCCCAAATAGGGATAACTTTTCTGGGACGTTAATTTTTTCCTTCAGTTTAAATAAGAAGGATCTACTTGTTTTTAGGCCATTAGAGTTAGGTTTACCGAGTTGGGTAGCATCTTCAACTGATGTTATCAACATCTTCATCTTCAACAGGATTGTGTTGCCAGCCCTAGCTGAGAGCCCTTCTTTTAACTCCTGAATGGGTATTTCTGGGGGAACATTATAAACTACTATTTTTGTTGGGGATTGTCTTGGGTTCCATTTAGATGCATTAATTGGGGTATTCAGAAGGAATTTTAGATTAATTATTGTTTCTGCTGATTTCTGATCTTGGACAGCAATTAACAGAGATCCATCACAGTGAATATTAAGAGAGAACATTGATTTTAGCAATTTGAAAATTGCAACCCTTATTGCAGTTATCTTTTTTATTTCAAAGGGGGTAATAGGAGAATTTTTAATGTAAATTCCTAAGTTTTTGGGAGGGAGCATCTTGGGCAGGGAGAGGGGAAATACTTTTGATTGAGGAGTTTTTTTTCCTTTTTTTAGAGCTTCTAGAAAGGACCTCTTGAAACCCATTATCATCATTTATAGTGACATTAGCCCCTACACTGATGATTGTCCTATTCTCAGAATTGGAGCTATCATGTGAACATTGTGATAGTGAGCTTGACCAGCCAAGATGGGCATCAATTTCACTGGTATTTGGGGTGGGATCTGGGGGGACATTTTTTTGGAGGACTTCTAAGCATTGCCTATTGGAATAAGCTTTAAAATAAAACAAGAAAGGATATTACAATGATAACAAACCGACTGCACTCTACTGTGGGGAAGTTTCAGGATAAAAAAAAAACTCCACAGTAAGGCCCTGAGGAGGATTTGAGCACGATTGGTTCGGTGCAACTACTGATTAATTGAGATAATAATTCACAAGAGATTTATTTTAAATTTCTTAAAATGTTGCTGCTGTGTATTTCACTTCAATTTTGGCGGATCGCATAAATTGTTGTTCTTCCGTGAAAGTGGAGCAAGATGAACAAAGGGTAAGCAAGCAAGGTAAAAGTAGAATTAGATTAGGGGCAAAACTTTTTCTGACTTTAGTACGAAAGAACTATTTTAGCACTATTTCATCATGTGTAGCACTGTGGCACGTGCTTTAATTTGTAGCACTTTCGTAGTACAATTTTTTGATTTTGTCATTGACGAAATGATGACGATTTTGAAAAAGGTTAATTAATTAACAAAGAGTTTGGACCACATTTTTCCGTATTTGTTATGAGAGATTTGTGCAAAACTTTATTTAACCAGGACCGCCTTTTTGCCGTGTTTTTTTTCGATTGGTGCTAAGTTTGAAATAACCGGACAAACAAAATGATCCTAGAACTAATCCAACTACACTTATCAGGCCATGCGTGTCTCGCGGCGTAAGCCGCGACACGTGCAATTTTTTTTTACTTTAGCACTGAAAATTGTTGTGAAACACACAGATTTTGGCAATTTTTGTACTTTATGAACTGATCATGATGGCAATCTTGGTTTTCAAAGGCTCGGGTGTATTTTGGCTTGTTTTCCAAAGGCTCGGGCTCGTTTTTTGTTTGACCTTCTGGCAACCCTGAAGCATTGTCGGAAAGCAATATTATTTAAACTTTGGCAGAGGAGGTCGAGGAAAACGGAAAACACGGTAAAATTGAAAAATTTTTGCCCAGGCCTATTTTCTAGACTATTTCGTATTCTGAAATTTTATTTCGGGTAAGAGCATTTACAATATTTGTATTAGGATTGATTAGTGAATCCTCACCCTCTAATGGGGGTTCCCCCTGGGGGAAGTGTCACAGTGGGAACTAGCCATCCACAACCGACAAACCATACACAAACAGGATCAACGCCAGCGCTAGTAGGATTGTCTCCTCCACAAATATCATTCTTACCACCACACAGAGCATACTCACCATCTAACACCCAGCCATTTCCATTATACTCTGGACAGCCCCATCAAACTCCAACAAATTTTCACTTACAATTTCCTTACTCAACATATCACGAAACTCAAGGCCCCCCCCCTACAGTTTACTATGCACCTCTGTCATATTCAAGTCATCAATGTCATTTATACCATGCACCCCAAACCCAAAATTTACAATTTATACCCTCAGTAAGTGTCCATGATAGATTTTCAGGGTTGTCAGTTGATTATCCTCCCCTTCCCCAGGAAGAAGAGGAGGACATCACGGTAAATATTTATCAAATCATATTACTGAGTTATGACTAAAGTGAATATACCACTTGTGGCCTTTTTCATGCTCTTTGCAAATATAATAATCATTTTTGTTGGAAATGAATTCTAGCCCCCACCCATATATATATCAATTCAGGGTATATATTTGCACATCAGGGGGGGGGGACGTTTAAACTTACCTCTCATTTACAGCAGACATACACATACCCCCACCCCTCTAATGTGCAAATATATACCCTGATTTGGTATATATAGGGCTGGGGGCTAAAATTTGCTTCCAACAAAAATGATTATTATATTCGTAAAGAGCATAAACAAGGCATTGAGTGGTATCTTCACTTTAGTTGTAACTCAATAATATGATTTGGTAAATATTTACCCACAGATGTTGTAAATCTTATGGAGGCTGAAGAGATCAGTGCTTTGCCGAAGAGAAATGGTAAGAGAAGTGGCTCACCTCTTGAGCAAGAAACTTCTAAGACTTTAAAACCTCCTATAGTTGAAAGATTTCTAGAGAAACTCAGAGCTAGAAATGATGGAATAGAGGCAACTAGTGAGTTTATAAGCAGTGAATCAGGGACTAATCTAACAGTGGTTTTCACCTCACAGGTAAAACTTCCATCAGACAGAGCAATCACTCTAGATTTTAAGAAAATTCGAAAAAATTGACTTTTACTCAACATAAGATACTACTACTACTACTAACAGCTCACCGCAGCACCAAGCCGCCTGAGGCCAAAACAGCTACGCACGCTCCTCCTCTACCCCAATCTATTCAAAGTGTCCCTTTTTACGCCCACGAAGTTCCCATTTCCTTTAAATCTTTCTTTATGACGTCCTCTCACCCCGGACAAGGACGACCTACTTTCTGTCTAGCCCTAGACGGTTGGCCGAAAAGAACAATCTTTGGCAATCTGTCAGCCTTCATCCGTACAACGTACCTTGGCCATCTCAACCTTTCTTTCATCCTACCCCTCGAGAGTGGTATTGAACCACATTTTTCGTACAACCTATTGTTTGAAATACGGTCAGTCAACCGGGTACCCAGAACAATCCTTAAGCAATTTATCTGGAAAACATCTAGAAAATCTTCATCCGCTTTACGGAGCGCCCATGCTTCAGAGCCATATTTGACCATTCTCATCACTGTAGCTTCTAACATTCTAATCTTGGTTTGCAGGCTTATCTTCCTATTCTTCCAAACTTTTTTTTAACTGTGAAAAATCACCCTGAGTCTTGGCTACTCTATTTTTAACATCTTCACTGCTCCCAAATTGACTATCTGTATATGTTCAATTGCAAACTGCATTGGATACTTTAATGAAAATTCAGAAGCTAGATGATGTTGATGTAGCACATGAAGAGAAAAGAAAGGTCAGCTATGGTGTAATCAAGCAAATAGCACTAGATTATTCAAAGGAAGAACTGCTGACAGACCTCAGGGTAGAAACTAATATTTAGATTAAGGAGGTTGAAAAGATACAATCAAGAGACCAAAAAATTAGAAGATAGCCTGAGTATTTTTGTTGCATTTGAGAGCAACTCTCTTCCCCAGTGTATTTGGCTATATGGAAGAAAAAGAAATATTGAGAGATGCAACTGACCAATTATTCAGTGTTCTAAAAGCCAAAAGTATGGCCACGCTAAAAAAAAATGTAGGTCACCACATGCTGTATGCTTGAGATGTGCAATCAAACCCTCTTCTAATGAGTGTCCCTTAAAAACTAGAAGCCAAAGAGTCAGAAAAATACCAAAAGTATGTCTGTGCTAACTGTGGGAAAAACCACTCAACAAAATCAGGTTGCTGCCCAGTCCACCGACAAAACGGTGAAATCATAAAAGTTGCAGTTGCCCAAAACATACCAATGAAAAGAGCAGCTAATGCATACCAGAGTTATGCAGATGCACTGAATAAGACGGCTGAGGAAGAGCAATCCCTCCTTGAACCTAAAAACACCCTTCAACAGCTAGTGTTATTTGTATCCAAAGTGCCAGAAGTGATAGACATCAAGAAATTAGAAATGAAAGATAGGATAGAGAAGTTATATCATCTTATGCACTCACTGATCAAAGTCGAAATCAATGTAGAAGAAGTTTGGAATCTAGCAAATAAACCAGAATGAAGTTGCTATCTTTTAACATCCAATCTATTATGAAAGGGAAAAAGGATTTATTGGAGTGCTATTTAGAAAAAGAAAAATTGATTTTGGATGCTTTCAAGGAGCATGGCTACAACCCCAGTACTCATGTAGACTTAGAAATTATGAAGTAATAAAGAAAAGATAGAGCAGAACAGTCAAGAGGAGAAATATCAATTTGCATTAAAAAGTCATTAATGTTTCAAAAACTAGATATTGAAGTTATCAGAAGTTCTAAAATTGAAATGGTAGCTTGCCAAGTACTCCTGGGTAAAAGGGATACAATAGTTATTGTTGATGTATATAACCCCAATGGAAACAAGCCACAAACAGAGGACATTTTCAATAAAGTGGAAAGTGATTAAAGTCAAAGAGCCTTTTATTATTACTGGTGACTTTAACGTCCACTCAGATGCCTGGTGTTTATGTGGATATCATAATCGTAGTGGTATAAATATCCTAAGTGCTCTGGATAAAAATGATGACATTGGTCTAGTGACCCCACTTGAACTTTAAACTAGAAGAAACCCAATTACAGAAGTATACTCTACTATTGACCTGGCATTCTCTGCGGTAGCAATAACCAATCAACTAAATATAAGTTTAACTCCTGAACCAACCTTAACCAGTGATCATGAGCCAGTGATAATTGAGTATAAAGAATCTACACTAAGAAGTCAAACCCCACCAACACGCCCTACCTTTAAATTGAAGAAAGTTAACTGGGATTACTTCCAGGAAGAACTTACAAGGATAAGTCCTGAAGAAGAACTGGCAACAGTTATGACAACAGAGAAGAGAATGGAAAGATTACAAGATCTGCTGATGGAAGTGGCTAAGAAGACTATCCCCATCAAGACCTTGGGCAACAAGACTAGGAATGAACAGTGTAGCTTAAGTGAGAAGAAACTAAACCAAGCTTCAAACAATTACAACCAAATTCTGACAATTGAAAATTATAGAAAAAAACATGGGCCCAGGCAGAATTTAGAAAACAATAAATGAAGCTAAAGCAGAATCTTGGAAGTAATTTGTTGCTAATCTCAGTTTCAGGGATCCATTTGGAAAAGTGTATACCTTCATAAAAAAGATGAATAGGAGAGAATTGTACCACCATTCACTGGGCCCAACAACCTACCAAGGACAATTGATTGCTGATAACAAAACAAAAGCTGAGGCAGGAGCAAGTCATTTCCACCAGCCAAGAGGTAAGAAAGATCCATTTGAAGGAACCAGCCCACATTCAACAACTTACACTAAAGCAAGAAAACTTTCTATGCAACAATTAGTATCAAATTATAACAAACCCTTCTCAAAAGTAGAATTTGAACTTGTTCTAAAGACATTACCAGAGACTTCATCAGGCTGTGACAACATATACCCTGTTTTCTTTTAAAGGCTGACTGATAAATAGAAGGATATTCTGCTACAACTCATCAACAAATTGTGGAAGGAGGGCAATTTCCCTACAATTTGGAAGAATGGCACATCCATCATGATCCCCAAACCAAATGAACCACACAAAGTAGAAAATCATTGCTTGATAACTCTGCTCCCATTTTGAGGTAAGAGATTGAGATTTGCAATAGATGAAGCTAACCTGCTGCAGGATATTCAGACAGGTTTTCGCAGAGAGAGAAATACAGTAGATAACCTGATCAGGATGCAGAGAGAAGTCATTGATGCACTTGATGTCCATTTTCTTTGATATTTCAGTTCCAGGGAATAAAGACGACCATTCTGTCAGAGTCGGTTGTGTATATAGAAGTCCGTCAGCACCGTTACCAGAGGAAACATATGGGAAACTAGCAGAGCTCATTTGCAAGATTGCAGACACCCACCAAGGCGAGCTTCTAATCGCAAGTGACTTCAACCTGCCTAAAATCACCTGGAAAGACCAGTTTCCCTACGTCTCATCTGGTCCTACGAGCCAAATCATTGATATTATTCATGATACCCCTTCTCCACTAAATTATCGACCAGCCAACGCGTTTTAGGGAGGGACAGCTTTGTTACCCATGTTGGGATAGCCTTCCATGCCCCACTCGTCCAGCGTTTGTTTTCTTTATGTTTGTTATGTTTTTTGTTTTTTTCTTTTACCAGGTTTTTTTTTCTTTCTCTCTTTTGTTATGATGAGGAAATGTTTTTTTGTTTTGTTTTTTTGTTTTGTTTTGTTTTTTTTATTATTAATACCCAATTTTACGAGCTTTGCTCTCTGTTGGGGGTATATGTTTTTTTGTTATGTTGATTTATTCAAATAAAATCTTCTTCTTCTTCAGCAACCAAACCTTCTCGACATGGTATTTTTCAGGAAACCAGAAGCTCTCCTCCCTACCTCTTACATGTCCCCAATCGGAAAGAGTGATCATGTCACCACAGACATTAGAACAACATTCCTCAAAGTATCAAATCGCTACATCAAGAAGACCTTTATTAACTATGAGAAGATTAGAATGGATCTCAACAACATTAGATAGGATGACGTCTTATCTGTTTCTCTAGAACAGCAATGGCAGTGCTTCAAAGAATTACTGATAAGCAAAGCAAATCAGTACACCTCGAGCAAGCTTGTCCCCAAACCAATAACACTTCCAATAATGACAAAACAGATTAAGAGGGAAATCAACCGTAAAAGTAGACAATGGAAGAAATATAAAAAAAAACACCACACCCCTGAAAATTGAGAGAAATATTCAAAAAAGCCGGAACAAACTTAAAAACTTGACGGGGGCCTTGCATACGAGCGTTAAATCCAAAATTACTGATGAAGCCAAGAAAAACCCAAAGAAGTTTTGGCGGTACGTCTCTAGCCAGGACCAAAATAGACGGTGTATCAAAAACCTGATAACAGAGCAAGGTGAAGAAACTACAGACACTAAAAAGCTTGCTGACTTACTGAACCTACAATTTGTCTCAGTTTTCACCACTGAACCAGATGCCCCTTTACTTTCCCCATCGAAATACGATGTAAAAGCCCCAACGGAGAGCACCACGGTATCGTCTACAGATGTCCTTAAACTTCAACTGAAATTTGATGCTAACAAGTCGCCAGGGCCCGATAATATACACCCCAGACTATTAAAAGAAACCACAGAAGTGATAGCAGAGCCCCTCATGAGAATCTTCCAGATGTCACTTATCTTTAGAGAGCTACCAACAGACTGGAAAGTAGCCAACATAACGCCGGTATTCAAAAAAGGTGATCGCATCAAATCTGAGAATTATTCGAGACTTTGGCAGCAAACTTCGAGAAGAAAACTCTACCATCTTTAGCAGCAGTCATGCCACAAGCCATCATTACACAAGAGGACACTCCAAGAAGCTGCAAAAGTTAAGCTCCCGATCGAGAACCCGTCAAATGTACTTCTCAAGAAGAGTCATACACTACTGGAATCAATTGAAGGACTCAACTGTCAGCGCTCCCTTGATCCAGTCATTCAAGTGCCACCTTGACAAGGAGTGGGAGAAGAGACAGTGGAGGTTCAATTGGGAGTCGTCAACTCAAAAGCACTACAGGTCCGGCGGACCTTAAAGCTCTCAAATGGATTAATTTAAGGTAAGATGATAATGGCAAAGTAATGATAGGTGGTCTTAAGTTTTTGTAAGGCTTGTATATTGCCTCTTGTTAAGTAAACACTATTGCCTAATTAGAGGAACAGTATATTCAATTTTAACTTCAATTGGTTCACAGTGGGTTTTAGGCCAGGCTAGTAGGCCTAGAGGTTGCTTTAATATCAATTACACCTTGCTCCCTCCCCTTCAATAGCTAATAACATAATTTATTCCCAAGTTATTTACCTTTTTTGTTTTATTAGGCATCAAGTCAACTGTTGATTGAAAATAGCAAAGAATGAGAGTTTTCCCTCAAAACTAGTAGATTTAGGCTATATTTGGCCCATTTAGCAAAACTGGTAACTATGCAGTAGCCAAGAAAAACTAGGCTACTGCGCTATGACATAGAAGAACTAGGTTAGCCTATGCAAATATGTTCAAAGTAAAATGAAAGTAAGAAAACATGTTTGTTTCTCCCAAAACATCAAATCCTATGCTACCCTCTATACCAAAGTTAACTTATTGAGTGGTTTTTTTTTTACTTCTGAAGATTATTTCTCATCAACAGTTATTTATAATGCCAAGCAAAACCAATTTGAACAAAATACCCTCAGAATCATCCAATCTTGGTAGCCTATGTAGACTAGGCTATGTTTGTCGTCCGGAATGAGGCAGACTATGTCTGCTGACCACGTGCCTCTGGATATGGGGTTTTCCCTAACTAAACGCTCCATGTTAATGGGCAGCCTCAACCTTATGAGGTGGGTGGAGCCCACCCCAGGGACTGTCAGTATATTCACAAGACCTAACTCTTCTTCTACCCCAGGCATAGGGACAGTTGGGTGTGCACCCCTCCCCCCAAAAATTTTATCACAACGAACCTCCATTATACAGCCTATGATAATCTCACTCCTTGGTGCCTACCCCGACCCACGACTATCCTGGGACAGAGGATAGACCCTTACCTTTACCTCCGTGACGAAGTAGGACTACACCTCGCCAGCTGAAAAGTACTCATACTCAACTTTCCTGGAGCTAAATCAATGCTTGCCTATGAGCTAAAACGCTTCAATGTAGCTGTGGCTGGCTTTACGGAAACCCGTCTTGTCGGAACAGAGTCCAAGGATGTTGGTGAAGGATATGACCTGGTCTGGTCTGGTGACCCAAAAGCAAGACAAATGGTGTAGGCCTCGTGCTGAACGCCAGAGCCAAGAGATGCCTTCTCTCGTATAAACAATTTTCAGATAGAATACTGATAGCTCAGTTCCAGCACAACGATGGAAAGTGGACAATTATTGTATGCTATGATCCCACCAATCCTAGCCCTGCGGAAGTGAAGGATCAGTTCTATGCGTAGCTCTTCGCGACCCTGTCTAGAGTCCCAACCCACGACATCGTCACTCTTCTGGGAGACCTTAACGCGACGGTTAATGACAGGGAGGGCATGTGGAGAAGTGTTCTCGGACCTTTGACTCCAGATTTACTTAATGACAACGGAAAAAGGCTCCTCCAGCTCTGCAATATGCATAATCTGGTTATTTCAAACACGCTCTTTCAGAGACGAGATATACACAAATACACTTGGTATAGTAACGACGGCCAGACAAAGAAGATGATCGATTATGTTATGATCTCGGGTCGCTGGCGCTCGTCGATAACAAATTGCCGGACTTATAGGTCGGCCGAGCTTGGTAACACAGACCATAGGATCGTAGTCGCCACACTCAGGCTACGCCTGAGAGCACAAGGACAAAAAAGACGGCCTCCCAAGCTCGATCTGAGTAGTCTGGCTACATCTCAGATGCAACAGAAGTATGCTCTCGATATCTCTCACCGGTTGAGCTGCCTCCAAGTTCTGGACGACCCTGAAGTAGCCTGGAAGTCTTTCAAAGATAATATACTCGATTCTGCTGGCAGAACCATTGGCCGCAGCAGACACAAGAATAAACCCTGGATATCCCAGGAGACTCTGTCTGTAAACGAGCTACGCCGGAAGGCCCGTTTAGCAAAGAATATGCCAGAGTAGAGACGACTCAATGGCCTGCGCAATAGCCTATTGCACAGGGATAGGAAGACCTTTGTCGACAAGAAAACCAGCGATCTTGAAGATGCCTCGAGAAAAGGAGACACCTGCTCCCTCTACAAACACCTCCGTGAGCTGACGGAAGGGAAGACTTCCACCATGAGCCGGTTTTTGTCTGCTGAAGGAAGCACGCCAGGTGACGATGCAGGCCAATTCTCTACCTGGAGCAGTCAATTCTCAATGCTTCTGAATACCGAGGCCGTTGCTCATCCCAACCCAGATCTGATTCAAGCAGCCATGACCACACCCGAGGCTACTTCCTACCTCGTATTGCAACCGTTTACCACCTTTGAGATCCAAAATGCTGTAAAACGGTTAAATAATAATCGAGCCCCCAGCGTCTGTGGTATTTCTGCAGAACTCCTCAAGTACGGGGGTGCAGCGATGATTCTGTGGCTCCAGATAATCTTCTCAGCTGTATGGACGACGGAAAGCATACCGAATGACTGGCGTGCTGGCATCATATTGCCGCTCTGGAAAAGTAAGGGCAGCCGTCAAATCTGCTCCAACTATTGTGGGATCACGCTTCTCTCTATTCCTGGTAAACTCTTTACCATGTCACTCCTGGACAGGTGTTCCACCTTTTTGCGTAGAAAGAGAAGAGTCCAGCAAGCCTGATTCATGCCCGGCAGGTCAACGACAGAGCAAATGTTTACTATGCACCAGTTGATCGAGAAGACGCGGGAGTTCCACCAAAAACCGTACATCGCATTCGTGGACTTTAAGGCTGCCTTCGATTCTGTTGATCGCCGTTCACTTTGGCTGATGCTAAGAACTATGGGTCTACCCAAGAAATATTGCTCACTCTTTGAAAAGCTGTATGACGATACGGAAAGCTGCGTGCAAGTCAATGTAAGACGCAGACCCACATTCCCGGTGAAGAATGGCGTCCGGCAAGGTTGCACGGCTGCTCCCGAGCTTTTCAACTGCGTCATAGACCATGTTATGGCCAGCACGTTTAATCGCCCTCAATTCGGTCTTCAGTTTGGAGACCGGGTACTCTCTGATGCTGAATTCGCTGACGACATAGCGCTAGTTGTGAGCACCCTCGATCAGATGACCGAAGCTCTCCAGGTGCTTTCAGAAGAAGCCTTGAAAGTTGGACTGAAGATCAACTGGCAGAAAACCAAAGTTATGCTCCTTGAGCCCCCCACGTCCCGTTCTACTGTAAAGGAAGTCAACATCGGAAGCAACCGAGTAAATGTGGTTGAAGACTTCACTTACCTGGGATCTATTCTGTCAAATGATGGCTTGATCACAAAAGAGCTTACATCTCGAATTGCCAAAGGCTCAGCACTTGTTGGGAGGCTTATCAGCATCTGGCGATAGCCAAAGATAAGCCGATTCACCTAAATGCGTATCTACACTGCGTCAGTCAGCATCGTCCTGCTGTATAGAGTGGAGACGTGGCCAGCTGCCAAATCTATCCTCAGCACCGTTGATGTCGTTCAGACGAAACATCTCCGAAGAATCGAAAGACTTCACTGGACTGACTTCGTTAGCAACCAGACTCTCCTATCACGTACGGCTCAAACTCCTTTCTCAACGCAGCTTGCCCAGCGTTCTGTTGGGTGGTACGGCCACCTCCTTCGCATGCCACGCGACGCCCCAGCACGGGTCGAATTTGACTTCAACCCCACCCTACCCGGATGTAAACGACCCAGAGGACGCCCACACACTAGGTGGAAAGACAAAGCCGATGAATTCCTCACCCAAGCCCACATCCCGGTGGAAGAAGCTGCGATCCTGGCAAGCGATAGGTCAACCTGGAGGCGCCTAGTCTCATCGTTCTCTACGCCGAACCCTTGGCAGGAGCCTTAAGTCAAGTAAGTAAGTCAAGTGAGGTTGAGTTGGTAAGCAAAATTTGGTACTTTCCCATTATTTTGACACCTCTAAAAAGTCAAGTTTGGCTAATGCTAATGAAATGAAACAAAATAGGGTGAATGTATAATAATTTATAATCAAATTTGGGGCTATAAATTTGCACGTTAGGGGGAGGGTGAAGCATTGCATATATCAAATACATAACCTAGCCTAACCTAGTTACCTCCCCCCTAAACCCCAAAAAACACAGTTTAATATTGTCTATGCAATGAACACCATGCTATCATTGCCTATTCTATAGCAGTTAACACGTCAAAAACAGGTTTAATCATTGCCTACTCTATAGTGGTTAACCAGATGTGTCTGCATAATGGAAAAGTATCCAAAATTCTTTAGATATGTAGGTCTACTTCTAGTTTTAAGATAGAAATTTTTGATATTGCTTAAAATTCCAATGAGATATTGCTTAAAATTCTACTGAGATATTGCTTAAAACTCTACTGAGATACCATGGACTGTATTTTTAAACAGAAAGGAAAACATCTAAAACTCAAAATGTAATTAAAATATTTTTGTCATAATTCAGACAGATTCTGTCATAACTCTCATAAATGTAATCTTCTAAATCCTAGAACCAAGAAAAGGGTAGCTTGGCAATACTTTCCCAGGAGAGCTGTTTTAGGGTTTGAAGTACCCAGAGTAAAATTAATTACAACCCCCCCCCCCCTCTCCCTTCCAAATCAAATATAAGCAAAAAGAGCCTAAATTAAAGTGAAAAATGTGATCTAGGTGAGCAACTTCCAAGCTGTAATGCTTCCTCCCAGACACAGCACCCAGGCAGCTGCTCTCCCCCTCCTGATGGATCTGCTCCATATGGTACATATTTGGCTTTGGATTCAATTCTGAAAGTTTCATTCACCTAATTCAAAAACCGTCCAAGATCGTAAGAAGCCCTTGACTGGAGTTTAACTGTTTCTCTTTCTTCTCTCTCCATAAAAAAAAATTACTGCTGCCTAC